>NW_007246462.1:141257-217352 GCF_000164805.1 Carlito syrichta
GCCGGGGGCGGCGGGACCCCGGGCAGTCCGCAGCCGGGCGTCGGCCTCCCGCCTCCGTCTGTCCTCTGAGCTCCGTTCCGGCGAGTCTGGCTCGGGTTTCCGAGCCAGGCTGTGCAGGAGACGGCGAACGGTTTCTCATCCCTGTGTGCGTTTTCTGTTATTTCTCAAAAACCCATCTGCTGTGGAGTCCGCGGTAGAGGACGAGCCGCTCCCAGGCGAGGGGAGTAAGTTGCGAGGTTATAATGGCATCGCCAGGGACTGGCTTTTATCTGCATGTGTTCCCGTTCCTCCGACCTGGACACTGTTGTTGAGGTAACGGGAAAAGATCACCCTTAAAGGGAAATGCCTGGAAGTTACTGGCTTACATTGTTGATTGTCTGTAGGACTGTATATTGCGTTTTATTGTACATTGCAGGTTAACATTTAAATATGTCGTATGGAATCCCAGTGGCCACCTAAGGCATAGTCTTAAGGTTCCATCGCAAGAGAAATAAGTAAAGGGAAGATGACTGCAGATAAAAGATGCCAGTGTTCGTGGTAGTCCGTGGTCAATTTAAATGTTAAGATTAGTGGTCAGTTCGTAAAGGTTTTATTCAATTCAACTGAACATAGTCTAATTTAATCGTAAGGTTGTAGAAAAAGGATGTGAGGCTGCTTTTAGGTATTAGAGGAAAGTAATTTCTGCTGTATAAGGCAGTATGAAAGAATGATCCTCATTGAGGTATACGAAGAGTGATCAGCCAAAAAAAGATGAGTTAAAAAAAAAAAAGAATCCCAATAGTGGAAAATTTTGGAGGTAAGACAACACATACGGGCAGCAAATTTCAGATTTCAGCTGTGCCACTTACGGTGTGACCTTAGCAAGTTACTGGAGTGTCTTGTTTCTTCCTCTGTAAAAGGGGAAACTGGTTATGTACCTCATGGGGTTATACACATATCAGCTCTGGTAATGAATACAAAGCGTCTACCACTGTGCTTGGTTGAATAATAGGTGCTTAGTAAATGTCAATGTCTTCCTCCCTGCTCATGCCCCATTTATTTAAACAAAAAAAAAAAAGAAAGAAATTTATTCTGCAGAAGATAGTTTAATTTGAGGAATAGCACCTCGAAGACTAGACTGGTAAAAGTCAGTAGCAACTGAACTAAGGAATGTCCATGGACGATTTTAGCAAATAAAGGAAAATATTTCTGTGAAGGAAGAAGTAACTCTTAGAGATGGCTTCTCAGGTTGATAGTGTGTGGGAGAACAAAACTATCAGCACCAGCCGTCTTAAACCCCTCCCCTACTTTTCTGCTGAGCCCTTAGCAATATCTAACACAGTTTTACTTGTTTTTCATGTATATTTCCTCTCTTCCCACTAAAATGCAGGCTGCAAGAGGGAGGACTTTTGTCTGGTTTCCTCAAATGTTAAATCTCTAGCAACTGGTTTCTGCTGCAAAAGAACTTCTTGATAAATACTTTTGACTACATGGATTCTTAAAATGCATAGCTGGGAAATAATGTTAAGGAAATCTGTTTTCTTGATATTCAACTTAAAAATTAGATAGGAATAATATTTGAGACGGTATTAGACATCAATATTAGTAGCATGGGATCACGAAGTTAGGGAACTAGGATTCTTCTTTTTCATCCTTGGAGTGCTGCATATGGAAGCACAACCCGAAACACAGGGTTTGTGAAGAGGCCACAAGGAAATAAAATCCAGGTAACTTTTGTACTCTAGCAATTCGCATTCAAGGCTGGCAGTGAATTAAAGCCAGGGATCAAAACCATAAATGGCCTGGAAAGGGCAGGGAACTTTTGCTGAACTTTCCCATGATCTTAGATAAGTGTTTCAGTATTTTAATGAACTCAGTTTTAATTTGCACATTATCATATGGGTACCACAGTGGCAAAGGGAAGGGAAGAGCCTACCACAAAGACTGGAATGAGTGGAAGTTTTGTTTTGTTTTTTAATTTCAGTAGCTTTAGGATGTACAGATAGTTTTTGGTCTGGGCTTTACGTGTACCCACAAACCCCAACTGTGGACATTTTCACCGAAAATGTAAATATTTTTTCTTTTTTCTTTCTTCCTTTCTTTTTTTTTTTTTTTTTGGTAGAGACGCGGTCTCACCATGTTGCCCAGGGTAGTCTCGAGCTCCTGGGCTCAAGCAGTCCTCTCACCTTGGCCTCCCAAAGTGCTGGGATTAGAAGCATGAGCCACCATGCCTGGCAGTACTTTTTTTTCCCTTCGTCACAGCCACCCCAGTGTTGACCTGCTGGGCTCTGGTGATCCTTCACCTCAGCCTTCCAAGTAGCCGGAACTACAGGTGCACACTACCATGCCCGGCTAATTTTTAAAAAATTTATTGTAGAGATAAGGTCTCACCAAGTTGCCTGGGCTGGTCTCAAACCTGCAGACGCCTCAGCCTCCCAAAGTGGTAGGATTATAGGCTGAGCCCAGCTCAGTGATACTTTAAAACATAAATACATACACAGTACTTTATATTTTTAAGTTGGAGAACATTGTGCTGCCTGATTCATTTTTCTCCTATGTCCTCTGGAATTTTTTTTTTCTAGACAGCATTTCATTTTTCCAGTGTGGTAGCAGCTACATGTGGAGCATTTGCAACATAAGGTACCATTACATGACTAGAAGACAAGAGGAAGCCTGGAGTCCTGATTCGAGTGGTAGGTGGGAGCCAGTAGCAAACATCATTGATGCCCATCAGACCTTGGAATGCCCTGGCTTATGCCCGCTTACAGAAGTGAGGTGGTAGCATGAAAATCGGCAATGGCATACATGAAGACCTAGATGAAGATGTTTATGAAAACTTGTATCTTCTCCATCATGTTTCTTTCTTTAAATTGTTGCTGTCTGTATGGAAAGCCTGCATGACTACCAAGCTTCTGCCCGTATAAAGGGCAGAGCTGAACCACTGAGTACTTTGCTCCCACTTCCATCTCTTTTGGGCACTTGTGCCTGCCAGTTTTCCTTTGCACAGTATCTTCTGTCTTTCTGATTGGCTCTGCAGATCCCTTAAGAAGTATTTTATTTACAGACTACTTAGGTGGAAACTAAAGTAGACAGACAGTCAAACCCACATTAGTGGAACCTGTAGGAGCCTCTCCTCCCTATCTCCAGGAAACGTGGGAAGTAGGTGTGTTTGCAGTGTTCTGAATCCTTGCTGCTTAGGAGCCTGGAACAAGCCCATTGTCTCCACCTGAGGTAGGTGTAAATTTGACGGCCACCGGGCTTCCTTTGGGGGCCTCCAGTCATTGCCAGTGAAGAAAAGAAGCAGTAAGGCTCTGTTTCCTGGGGATGCTGTAACAGATACCATGAACTTGGTGGCTTAAAACAACAGAAATATATTCTCTCACGGTTCTGGAGCCCAGAAGTCCAAAATCAAGGTGTTAGCAGGGCCGTGCTCTCTTGAAGGCTCTAGGAGAGGACCTTTCTTTGCCTCTTTCCGGCTTTCTGAGTGACCATGTCGACCCATGCTCTTGTCTTTGTCTTCACATGGCCTTCTCTTTTGTGTCTCTGTGTCTTCTCTATGTCTCTTAATCCCGCGCCTTTGGGAGGCTGAGGTGAGTGGATTGCCTGAGCCCGTGGGTTTGAGACCTGCCTGGGCAGGCGAGACCTCATCTCTACAATAAATCAAAAAATTAGCTGGGCGTGGTAGCGCGCGCCTGTAGTTCCAGCTACGTGGAAAGCTGTGGTGGAAGGATCGCCGGAGCCCAGCAGGTCGAGGCTGTGGTGGCCGGGAGCGGCCACTGCACTCCAGTCTGGGTGACAGAGTGAGACTCCAACTCAAAAAAAAAGACACTTGTCATTGGATTTAGGGTCCACCTGGATAATCCAGGATGATCTCATCTCGAAATCTTTAACTTAATTATATCAGCAAAGACTCTTTTCTAAATAAGATGACATTCACCCTGCTGTGTATAAGGCCCAAATAATAATCATACTTTATTGCTGTCAGTAGTCTTGATTTTTGCACTAAGTGCTTTAAGGAGTATTTACACTCATCTTAAGGAAAAAAAGAAGTGGCGTTTCATTTTCTTTATACTCTAAAAATGTTTTTCCTGGTTATTTGACTCAGTGATTATTGAAGGCCATGCACTATCAATATATTCATTCAAATACTCATCCAATAACCAGATTCTGAAAATAGTAAGAGCTGCCATTCATTGATCTATGACTTACCAGAGCTTATAGAAGTGCTGTTCAAGCATTTGTCAGTATTTAACTTAGAACACACCTGTGAGATAGGAGCTGTATTTTCCCAGTATAACAAATGAGGTCATTGACGTGCCCAGAGTCCTACAGGGTTTAAAAGACAATTGCTTAGAGAGATGACAGTCTAGAAAGAGAACAACTGAAAACACTGGAAAGTGACTGGAAAGTGTCTTTGGAACGTTGTTTCTCCAAGGGTGGTCCTTGGCCCACTCATGGGTCCCTGAAGTCCTCCTGATAAGATGTGAAGGACTCTAATAGCCAAGTCTTTTCCTAATTTTTAAACATTTTTAAATTATTTAAATTTATTTTTGTAGCATCAGGGTTTTTGCTATGTTTCCTAAGCTGGTCTTGAACTTTTGAACTCAAGTGTTCTTCCTGCCTTGACTTCCCAAAACACTGGGATTATAGCTGTGAGCCACTGTACCCAACCCCTTTTGTAATTTTTTTAATGAGCAAATTATAGACAGTTACACATACTTTTATTTATAAGTACAGTTAAAGACCATTTATTATTAACCTTTTAAGTGAGTTATCAAGTTTTCTGAAGTCTGATGCTTATAAACAAAAATGAGTATTTTACTAGCTTTTATGAAGAATTCAGTATCCTTTTAAAAGTCAACTTGCCCTCTTGTCCTTAGCAGTACCTCAGATTCTCACACCGTTTAGAATTCCCCTCAATTAGGGGAAGAATATTTTGCTATCACTCATTAGCATTCTCTTGAGTTGACTGTGGCTGTCATTTACTGATATCTTAAAATTAATATTTGTAGAAGTATTGTTAGATATTACTTTGTTGATAGCTTTGTCCTTGTGTAACAGCTTTGTTTTTACCATCTTGGTTACTTATTTTTGTACAATTATTTGTTATCATTGAGTTCTTTTCCATTGGGTGAGGTACATGAGCTTGGGAATTGTTTGTCCTAAGTGGACTGTGGCCAGAAATGTTTGTGAACCAAAGCTCCTGAGTTAGAACAAAAAGAATGAATAGCTAATGCACCCTGGGGAAGTTGGACTTCACAGGATGGGGAGTAGAAAAAGCATTCCAGCAGAGGGAAGGGCTTGGGAGGGATAGTGGGAGAATGTCAAGAAGTTGTGTTACATTGTGGTGTTTGTATTTTGGACTAGTGAAAATTTGGATTACAATTTGGACTTTGCTATACCATGTTGAAGGTACAGCAGTCCATGTTTGGACTGCAGCCAACAAAGAGCCCAACTGAGGTTTGTAAGTGTAGATGTGACATGATTGGTGGGGTTGGAACAGTGCTTACCTTTCTCCTGGATAACTGAGGACCACGGACAATACATCTAAGAAACAAGAACTCAGTAGTAAACAGTTTACTAGGTTGTTACTAATATCTGGGCAGGTGCCAGCTATCACCCAGATGAGGGCCTGTCTAGGAAGCGTGCTGAAGCAGGCCATGTTAGCCTGCAAGCCTGGGAGGGGTAGCTCCTCCCTCACTTCAGAAACTGAGATGGTAGAGCTTGCGATACAGTCCAGGCCTGGCCTAGTAGTGGAGACTGAATTGGTAGAGCAAATGGGGAGGCCTGCCTTCAGAGCCAGTGTATGCTTATTGTGTGCAAGTGGAATGAGAGGGTGGTCCCCACACTTCTGCCTTTCGTGCCCATCAGCTGTGCCCACAAGTAAAACATGCTCTCGTGAGAGAAGTTATGAAGGAGGTGGAGAGAGTTAGACATTTCCTCTCCAACTGCCCTCTGGGGATGATAAAATGGAATTAGGAAAAGTAAAACTTTGTTGTAAGCTAAATATTGATTTCCCATAGATCAAGGGAAAATATACAAGGTGCTTATACCTCAGTTTCTAACCTTTTTTCTCTGTCATCAAGGGTCGCTCTCCTAAATATTTGGGGAATTATCCCCAAAGTCTGAGTTACTCAGTTCAGATCCATACCATTAGGACTGGGGAAGAGTGGTACCTTGGGATTAAAAAATCTATTACTGGCCGGGCGCGGTGGCTTATGACTGTAATCCCAGCACTTTGGGGGCTTGAGTCCAGAGTTCAAGACCAGTGTGGGCTACATGGTGAGACCTCATCTCTACAAAGTAAAAAAATTTTAAAAATTAGCTGGCCGTGGTGGTCTGTTCCTGTAGTCCCAGCTACTCAGGAGGCTGAGATAGAAGGGTTGTCTGAGCCCAGGAGATTGAGGATGTAGTGAACTGTGATTGTGCCACTACCTCCAGTCTGGGCGACAGAGTGAGAACGTGACTCGAAAAAAAAAAAAAAGATGTATTCTCCACATCAAGTAGAACTCTCCTTGATGGCATTTCGTACCTAAGTATAGCTCTTCTCATCAGAGTTGTAGGTATGCCTCTGTGTTCTTGTGAGTGTCTGGCAGAAAATTGAACACACACCCCACTCTCCAGAACAAATATTAATTCTTAAAGACAGTAGTAAATGAAAGAGAAGAAACATCTTAAATTCATCTGTTCATACAAGACCACTTCTACTTCACTGGAGTGAATGGTCTGCACCATTGTCTAGATCAATGGTTGTTCTCTTCTTAATTCCCCACCACACAAAGGAGGGACCCTCACTGAGCCACATGCCCTCTAATAGTTGACTTCTTAGCTTCTCAAAGACCTGGCCAAAGCTGGAAAGTTACGGGAGTTACTACATAGATATGTGGTTCCGTTCTTAGACAAAGTACCAACCTCCTGTGCAGTTTCTGGGCAGGGTGGGTCCAGAGCTGACATTCACTTGGTATTCACCAGTTTATGTCTACTGCTTATAATATGTATTCTTTATGTTTCCAGTAGGGAGGAAGGTGGGTTCATTCTTCTAGTTATATTTATACTCATTTTCTATTTTATTTTGTCACTGGATTTAGTATTACATTGAGTTCACTCTGATAAATTTTTGGCTGTTAGCCATTTATAAAATTTGGTAGATCCTTATTGCAGGCTTTAGGTTTTAGGCTTTTAGGGGTTGGAAGAGGGAAAATAGTGATGCCTTTCCTTTTAAATTTTACATTTTCATTTATTTATAGGCAGCATCTTGCTCTGTTGCCCAGTCTGGAGTGCATTGGTGCAATCATAGCTCACTATAACTTTGAACTCTTGGGCTCAAGCATCCTTCCACCTCAGCCTGCCAAGTAGCTGGGACTACAGGTGTGCACCAACATACCTGGCTAATTTTTTAATTTTTTTGTAAAGATGGGGGTCTCAGTATGTTGCCCAGGCTCATCTCCAACTCCTGGCCTCAGGCAGTCCTCCTGCCTTGGCCTCTCAAAGTGCCAGGGTTACAAGAGTGATCCACTGTGCTCAGAAGCCCTTATAAGTCAGATGATGTTATGAAAAATACCAGGCAGATTTCTATATCAAAATGATTTACGTTACATTTGTATTAACTTTCTGAAATACGGTCACACCTACCAGTGCCATAAAATTAAAATGAGATAAAAGAAATAAAGAGAAAAGTTGACTTGTATTTTGTTTTATAACCGTTTTTTTCCGTATGTTCTCTTTTGAATACAGTTCTTCATTGTTTTCATGGGCGCTTTTACCCTGCAGAGACAAGAACAAAGCCGTACAATGTGCTCCTTTTTGTAATGAGAATCATGAAAGTGGCATCATTAACATTTTATTTTGGGAGACAAATTGAAAGGAACACCCATTGGAAATTCAGTTAAATAAAAAAATTAAAAATGAAAAGAAAATTGATATTAGTCTGAGTAAACAAAGACTGACATTTTGAGGATTCTCTGAAATGTAGTTAGTAGATAGGGATAGATATATTGAGAGAAAGCCCTTACAGAACCGTTGTCCAAATGTGTGCAGGAGAAGACTGCTGCAAGATAGAGGTGCGCAGCTTGAAATAGCATCAAGGGCAGTAAGAGTAGGGGACGCTTGGGGAACTCACCAGATTTGATGCACAAGGTTGGTTGATCCCTCCTCCTTCTCACTGGTTTGTGCCAAGTAGAGGACAGCAGTGCTGCTTTTGTCTTTCCTAAAATAATAAATGGGGGCACTGGTGCCAGAGAGGCAGGGCTATACTGGAGGGAGCTGCTGAGTCCCCTGACCTGGAAGAGAAGCTACCTTGCAAATATCTCAGCAGCTTGTGCCATCTCCCTGCTAGTTACTGAAGGCAGGCCACGGTAGACACTTATGGTGGGAAAACACATTCTCCAAAACAGACTTAAGTAGACATTAAAAATCACCAAACACAAAATTGAACACACACCCCACTCTCCAGAACAAATATTAATTCTTAAAGACAGTAGTAAATGAAAGAGAAGCAACATTTTAAATTCTTCTGTTCATACAAGACCACTTCTACTTCATTGGAGTGAATGGTCTGCACCATCATCTACTGGTGTGCACCACCATACCTGGCTCATTTTTTTATTTTTTGTAGAGATGGGGGTCTCGATATGTTGCCCAGACTCATCAGTATGAGCCAGTATCCAGTATCCAGAGAATTACCTAATTTAAAAAGGCCAGTATCCAGAGAATTACCTAATTAAAAAACAGAAGAACGAATCCTTGAGAAAATAGGAAAACATTGGATTAATATGGTTATTTTCAGAAAGATGCAAGACAATATTGTATTAATTAGAAATACCAGATACCTCAGAAATTTAAAATGTGGTCATTGATAGAAAAGAGAATGGCTAAATTGACAAAATTGAAGAGCAAATGAGTAATCTGGAGAAGTAAGCTAGAGAATCACAAAAGAACAAAGCGAGAGAAGCTAGGAAGTTAGGAAACTTGGAAACTAGTTCCAAGAGGAGCATGGGACTTTTAGTGGGGATGCGGGGGTCCTGGGAAAGGAGAAGGATGAAGATGTGCTGATGCCATTTACTAAGGAGATGCAAATACTGATGAATCCTAGGTGTTGATAAGAAAATGCAAATTTACCTGTATGTGCACATGTGTACAAATATGTGTTTGTATATAGATGCATATATTAATATGCTAATGTGCTTGTATGTATATAGTTGGTTAGCTAAAGTTGGATTTGCCCTAATAAGGTGTATAACTTTCAAACTACTAATTTGGAATAAAAGTCTCAGGACAGGTGAGGACAAAGAAAAATCAATCATGACTGCAAACATTTGAAAACAAACTCAATGCCCACCAGTAGGGGAGTAGTTAATAAGGTGGAAAAATAAAGAAGAAAGCACTTTTTTAAAGAACATGAAACAAGATGGCAGGAATAAATCTAGACATATCAGTAAACAATAAATTTGAACAGATTAGTTCTCTCAAAAGATACTGACTTTCAGGTTGTGTGAAAAAGAAAAACAATCTGACTATATGCTGTTTACCAAGAATTCAAGGTACAATTTTTAAAAAAGAGAAGAGAGAGAGACTTGGAAAGCTTGAAAACACAAGCACACAAAAAATAAACCAGGAAAAGATGAATATAAAAACGTAGATGGGGAAATTATCATCACACAAAATAGCATTTAAAGCAAAATCTTTAATTGACATGGTATTTCATATGTTAAAACGTTAAATCCCTAAGAAGACATGAGCCATTAACATTAAGTCATCTAATAAAAAAAGATCTGAAACATAAAAAGCAAAAACTAATAGATATGTGACGATCAATTGACAAATCCATAGTCATGGTGGGAGACTATAATTGTCCATTCTACAAAATCAGCAGTTTAGCATGACAAAAATATAATGAAAGACATGGAGAAATTGGTATAAAATACAGTAATAAAGTTGCTCTTGTATTAAGGGACCACTCCTTGTATTCAGGCATTCTCGTGTCCTGTTGATGGCAGTGCCAGTCTGTAATACCTTTTTGAAAGGCAGTCTCTGTCAACATTAAGAAAGCTCCTGCTTCTGATCCTGTATTTCTACTTCTAGAAATCTTTCCTAAGTAAATATTGCATTGATACCCAAAGATATTGTCAAGGATGTTCTTCGCTTTATGGTTAGGTAGCACACATTTGAAAACAAATCAAACGCCCATTAGTAAGGAAATAGTTGAGTACAGTGTTACATCACTGTTTAGCCATTAAAAAGAATAAAATAGTTCTATATGGGTTATTAGGGGAAGAGCCTCAAGATATTAAGTATAAAAAAAAGATGCAAGAAAATATGAACAATTTGATCACCTTACCAAAAAATTTCAAAAGGAAATAAACATACAGATAAACATGAGCATTTGTCTGGGAGGTTATACAGCACAAAGAACTATTAATAGTAGTTAATTTTGGAAATGGGAGAGAGTTTGGGATGAGGGGAAAAGGGCAGCTTTTACTTTTCATTTTTATATCTTTCCGTGTTCTTCAAATATTTTAACTACATGGATGTATTACTTTTTTTCTGAACTGTAACCGTACCTAAGGTAATCTATTTATGATATGTACTGTCTTATTAAATATATAAATTATATCTATTTTGCTAATAGTTTATCCCCATGTGTCAATTTTAAGCAATTGGAAACCTATGTTATCCCTTCCAGACAACATTTTAAATTTAGAAAAGTAGCCTGGCTCAGTGTCTCACACCTGTAATCCTAGAGCATTGGGAGGTGGAAGAGAGAGGATTGCCTGAGACCAGGGGTTGGAGACCAACCTGGGAAACTTGGCGAGTTCTCATTTCTATAATAAATCCAAAAATTAGCAGGGCATGGCGCATACCTGTAGTCTCAGCTACTTAGAAGGCTGAGGCAAAAGGATTGTCTGAGCCTATCAGGTCAAGGTTGTGGTAGCTGTGAGCATGCTACTGCATTCCAGCCTGGGCAACAGAGTGAGACTCTGGCTCAAAAAACAAGTAAAAATTAAAAGTAAGTAAATAAATAAATATAACAAATTAAGTAAGTTACAAAGTTTGTTACATATTTGAAGGTAGACTGTATTAAAATAGGAGATATGATCATGATCATAAAAAAGGAAATGTTCATAAACCTTTATGAACTTTGTCATCTGTAAGGCACTCATTCCACTGAGCAGTTTCCTTGCAGGTACCCAGGGATCTTCTGTCTAGTTAGTTTGTTCTCAGGCTGCCATCAGTAGTGACACAAATGAGAGAATATGTGCCTATCTCAAGTGTGTGTTTATAAGTATGAACGTGTATATCAATGTGTATTCTATAGATGGCTTAGATTCCTGTTTTTTATCTGTATTTTCTTCCATAGTTATGCTAAGCGATGACTATCACGTTTAAACTTGTTTCTTGCATAACAGAAGCATGCTAAACAGTATCTGTGCATGTACACAATGGCAGCTGACTTGTACTGGGTGTGCCAGGCACGGGATGAGTGCTGTATAAATAATTGCCCAGAGGAAGCAGATACCCCTGAAATTACCTAGGAAACTTCAATCTGGTCTTAATTGCTTCTCTGATGGTTGCAGTGTTGACATTTAATGAATCTTAATGTTGGAATATTATATTTGAACTCTGTCAGGATTTCTAAACTAACCAGCTGCAAAGAAATATTTAGAAATGGTATCTGAAAGATTGTAGCTCCGCTGTGGTTCTTAGCTTTTTAGTTGAAAAAAGGAGCTCCCTTCAAGTAAATGCTTACCTTAAACTTGAGAAGTGTCTTCATCTGTAAACCTTTCTTTTTAAGAATTTTTCCTTTCTTGCAGGGTAACGCCGTCCTCTGAAAATCCTAATGGTGCTACTTCTGGTGTCAGTCAAGGGAAACCTTCTTTAAGGCGAATTAAAGGGAGACTACACAGAAGCAAAAGCCTTGATAGCATCGATTTCTGTGAGCTGACTGTAAGTGGACTGGTCCGTGCTTTTCTCGTTTTTAAAGAATATGAAAAGTTTGATTTAATTTTTTTTTTGTTTTCATAAAACTGCAGCAGGCTTATTTTGTGTTAAGCATTTTTGTACTTAAAAAATGGTTTATCCAACAGGTTACCACCAACCGGGATGCTTTCTTAACTGGTATGTATGACACATCTATAATAAATGGTTTATATAATGATCCTGTTGATTCTGATGCAAAGATAAAGAAATGATTCCTGAACCCTACAAGAAAAATTGACTTATGTTTATTAGAGTATTAAAGTAAATTTCTTAGAAAATCACAAATCCACATGTTAATGAGTAGGGACTTGGGTATCTGGTTAACTCTAAACACCCAACTTCTTGGTCATGCCATTCAATAATTATTCTAATATTATTAGGACATACCTCAATTCAATTAATGATGCTTTTTTCCTATTCTGAATGATTAACATTAATGGTCATTTTTTTTCAAGCTAATTGACAGGTTTTCATATGGGTATGTGGTATATTCACGCATGGTTTTGGAGGATCCATAACACTCTGGCCCCACCAAAATTAAAAAGATATTGTAATGTCATAAAAGAAGTACTCTCATTTTCTTTGCTATGAAAGGTTTTATTGAAATTTATGAATCATAGGGTTAAATGACAAATAAATGGATTATTTAGATGCTTAGTAGATCAGGTGTGTTCATTTCTCCCCATTGAATTTTGCAAAATTCGGAATTATAAAAGTACCACTAACCACTGCTTTAAAAAGTATAATGAGTATAAAACGAAATCCTGTCTTTTTTGAGGATGTAACTTTGCATCTCTTACTTATAACTGATGAAAACAAAAGTTCAAAATGAATGCTCTATTTTTTAATTTTTAATTTTGGTTTTACAATTTTAATAATTATTTTTACTACAGTAATTTTATTCAAGCATTTTGCTTAAAACTGTTCTTGAAGCCGGGCTCGGTGGCTCAGCCTCTAATCCCGCGCCTTTGGGAGGCTGAGGTGAGTGGATTGCCCGAGCACGCGGGTTGGAGACCCGCCTGGGCAGCGAGACCTCATCTCTACAATAAATCAAAAAATCAGCCGGGTATGGTAGCACATACCTGTAATTCTGGCTACTTGGAAAGCTGAGGCGGAAGGATCGCTGGAGGCCAGCAAGTCAAGACTGCGGTGGCCCGGAGCGGCCACTGCACTCCAGTCTGGGCGACAGAGTGAGACTCCAACTCAAAAAAAAAAAAAAGCTGTTCTTGAACACTTTTTATGACACAAGACACAAGAAAGTAAGAAAGTAAAATGTGACATGTCAGAAGACATTTAACCAACAACTGAGAAAAGAAATAAAAAGACAGTTAAAGAGCTAGGTGTGGTGGTGCATGCCTATAATCCCACCTGCTTGGGAGGTTGAGGTGGGAGGATTGCTTGAGGCTGCAGTGAGCTCTGATCACACCACTATACTCCAGCCTGGGTGACAGAGCAAGACCCTATCTATGGGGGGAGAATAAAATGAAATAAATTATTGCTTATTAGACCTAACTGTTAAAGTGGCTAAAGAAAATATAAATATGCTTTAAAATGAAGAGAATTACTTTTCTTTTGTGAAACATTAAAATTTATTGAGAAACACATTTGAATTATTTGTTGAAATATTAAAAATGGAAATTGAAAGTTTATCAGATTGTTTTTTCTGTCATACTAAGCATTGTCATTATTGAAGCATAATCAGATAGTGAATTAATTTGGAATGTCATAAAATACTTGCTTAAACAGAATCATTCTGGTTGGGGAGGAGATTAGAATATCTCTACAATATGACAGGAAAAAAAGCTTTACTTCATGTTAAGTTTGACTTCAGTTTCCCACAAATAGAGATGAATTATTTTAGCTGTGAAGAAAATTTGATGACTAGAGCTACCTTTTTATCTTGGCAAACATGTTTTAAAGTTATTGATAGTTTATTCCCAGTCTAATTCCAAGAGAGTTGATCTGGCTGAAATTGGTACACAGACCAAGCAAGAAAAAAATAACATTACTCAGATTCAGAATTAATTTATTTCTTTATGATGATCTTTCCTACTTGACTTTGTCTCAAAAGTGAAGTGTCTTAGCATCCCTGAAGGGAAGGCTATTTTGGCATTGAGATTAAGAGAGGGAAAGTTGAGGTTCACAGAAGGCTAATTCCAGGAAGTAGGAGCTATATATTCTAGTGTACTGGATTACTCAACTTCAAGGACTGGTTTTTAATTTTAGTTTTCTACTTCTGAAGAGCACTTTGAAAGGCCGTAGACCCTGGTATACTGGCCTTTCATCTCTCTTTCAATAATGGGAATGTATTAATGAAATCTAATTACCACAATCAAGTTGAGGTTTTTACAGAATTCATTTTCTTTTTCTTTTTTTTTGAGTTGGAGTCTCACTCTGTTGCCCAGACTGGAGTGCAGTGGCCACTCCCGGCCACCGCAGCCTTGACCTGCTGGGCTCCGGCGATCCTTCTGCCTCAGCCTTCCAAGTAGCTGGAACTACAGGCGTGCGCTACCACGCCCAGCTAATTTTTTGATTTATTGTAGAGATGAGGTCTTGCCAAGTTGCCCAGGCGGGTCTCGAACCCGCGGGCTCAGGCAATCCACTCACCTCAGCCTCCCAAAGGCACGGGATTACAGGCTGAGCCACCAAGCCTGGCCTGAATTCATTTTCTTTCTCAGGTTTTTGCAGTCATGAGTGGTGGGGCAGCAATTTTTATTTACAGTATTTTGCTTTGAATATATTTAGATTGTTGGACATTTTTACAATGAGCATTTTCCATTTTTAGAAAAGCAATAAACTATTTTCCAAACAATAAAAAAATGAAGAACTTAACAGCTTGGCTCCTCCCACTTTCTACCATAAGATATGGCAGTTAAAACTATAATATTCAAAATACATGGGGCAGTGTCTTTGGCATGAGGCTAAAAAAATGTCTTCCTACGCTTTAAAAATTCTATCTTGCTTTTTAAAAGAAGGAAGTACTACACTTTTTATAAAAAAATGAGGATTAGAAAAGGGTTTCATAAAGGTAAAAGGTGTTTGGAATTGCTTCTCTAAGAAAGTTGACTTTGCAGTATAATCATGGAGAACCAAATTTGTCTAAGAAAAAAATAAAACTTTTATTGCTTTGGGAAAACATAGCAAGTGGAACAAGAGATCCACTTGCTGTATAGTTTCAAGGTCCCAGTTTCTGGCTGAGAAGCCTTAGGTTCCAGCTGAGCCTGTTGGCTTCAGTCCCGGGCATCATCAGAATGATGCCATTTCACTCCTGGGGAGAAGTGATTGTTTCAGCTTTCTCTGTGAGGATTAAATGGGATGGGCATTCTGGTTCGTTTTGTAAGCCCTACAGGATAATTGATTGGCATACTAGTTTACTGAGGAGTACTGGAATCCATCCAGTCTCTCTGGTTCCTTGAAGCAGTGCCCCAGAGATACTTGGTAAAGTTTTCTTAAACAAGCCCTGGGCTAGGCTGAGCCTTCTTCAGTGTTGTCATGGGTAAAATGCTATACAAACTAGGTACATGTTCTTTTTTCCCCTTGGGGTGATGGAGTGATGCATTGACAACTAATATGAACAAGAAAAGTGACCATTTGTCTTTAGATTTAGTGAATAATGTTTATGTTCAGCTCTTCCATTTTCTATGGTGTCATGGCCTGTTTAGAGCAGACAGAGTGCATTTTCACTTTTGCCTCTTCGTCTCTCTTGGATTCGAAGTGTGTAGTCAAGGAAGTTTAAGTGATCATTTAAAAATTGAACAGATTGCTGGAAACTTTGCACTTTCTCATAGCAAACATCCTCCCTAAAAAAGGACAATGGAGCCAGCTGGGTAAAGTTCATTCAGTTTGGGGGTAAGCTGTTCTAGAATATGAACTTAAGCAATTTATTTCCTGCTTTGTGAGTGTAAACCTAGATGCTACTTATCTCTCTGCCAACAGAAAAATACTACAAGAAAAGTTTTATGCACAGGGACTAGATACAGTGATCCAATTAATGGTTTATGGTGCTGTTCCCTTAACCTTGGATGAAAGGAATTGGTCATCGCTGAGAATCATTAGACTAAAATGGTACATGTTTCAAACCTTTAGAGAAGTTTTTGACACCAGAAGGGAAAATATGTGATAAAATATTATCTGGAGTGTTATATTTGAATATATTTTTAGCCTAATAAATCGCATTTTGAGTTTTTCACATTTGAAAAGATACTTCTTTCTCCTGATAAAGAAGAATCTCTGTGCAGACTAATAAGAAATATTTGTAAACCTGTGAAGTTATCAGTGATGAAAAACTTCTCCTTCTACCCCTCAAGACTTCCTCCTACAAGACCGGTAGGACCCTGAGAGCCCTCAGAGACCTATTTTGAAATTAAATTCCCCTTTGACTTTGATCACATACTAAGTTTGTTTTCTACTTAGCATGACTGGGGTACTGACTGGTGAATGGAGCTGGGCATGGAATGGTGAAAACACATTGGAAGGAGAGCCTGTGGAGGGACATGGACACCGCTTGTCGGCTTCCCAGTTCTGTGGAAGGCACTGGCCTGTCTACCTTTCTCACTTTCCTTCTGAACACCACTTCTCACATCACCAATGCTAGAGCCTGGAAGAAACAGCAGCAGTGAACATCCTGGGCCCCTGTGCTCTGGGCACATGGCTGTTTCTGTCACCCTCAGCTCCAGTGGCATGGACATCTTTCTGTTCATACTTACATCCTTCTGTGTCAGGGTAGGTGCTGACCCCAGGGCTGCTGTCAGATCTCTTCACTGTGCCCTCAACTTTCAGTGCATGTGTTTTTCCTGTGTCGTACTTCAGCTCCTCAAGGGCAAGGAGCCTTTTGTATTTCCCCAAATTCCGAACGTGACGGAGTTATACTCGTCAAATCTGTTGGTTGATTTTTGTTTGGCTGATTGTTTCATGAATGGGGGCAGCTGAATACAGAAAAGCTTAGAGAAAATTAAATATTAAAGTAATGGGGATTGAGAAGTAAGAGGACATGTAAAAATGTCACTCATTTGACATATAGCCAATAAAGTAGCCAGCTTACTTTATCTATTGACTGTTCTTGTTAGGAATATGCCTAAGCATGAAGAAACAAGGGGGAACTTTTGAATAGCCAAAGTACGTGTGGTGGTGGTAGCCAAGGTGATGGAAGTAGAGATGGTGGTGAGAGAGGTGATGGTGGTAGTACTGGTGGTGTGCTGGTAGTAGAGGTGGTGGTGGCAGTTAAGCAGGTGACTGTAGAAATAGAGGAGGTAAGCAGTGGTGGTCAAAGTAGTGGAGGTGATGAGGTGGTAGGGATGGTGGTGGGGGTGCTGGTGGTGCCAGTGCTTTCAGTGGAGTAGGTAGTCATGGAAGTTGTGGTGGTAGTGATGGTGAAGGAGGAAGTGTTGAGGATTGTAGAGGTGGAGGTGGTGGAGAAAGTGATGGTGGTGGAGGTAGTGGTGGTGGTAAAGGTAAAGGTGAAGGCATTAGTTCTTACTGAGGTGGAAGAAGTATTGGAGGCAGTGGAAGTTGTGTGGAGATGTTGGGGGAGGTGGTGGAGGTGGAAATGATGGTAGAAGAGGAGGTGGTAGTGGTAGTGAAAGAGGAGGTGGAGATGGTAGTGGTGGAGATGACTGGAAGGTGGAGAAGGTAGAAGTGGTGGTGGAGATGGAAGGGGGAGGAGGTGGTGGAGGTGGTAATGGAGGAGGTGGAGGAAGTGGTGGTGGAGTGGTAGAGGAGGAGCTTGTGGAGGATGTGATGGTGGAGGTCGTAGTGAGGGTGGTGGAGGAGATAGTGGATATGGTGGTAGAGGAGGTGTGGTGGTGGTAGAGGTGGAGGGGATGGTGATGGTGGTGGTTGAGGGGGTGACGGTAACAATGGAGGAGGTGGTGGTGGCAGTTGAAGTGGAGGAGGTAGTAGAGGTGGAGGTGATGGTGGCAGCGGTGATGATGGTGGGGGTAGAGATGGAGTGTTGTTGTTAGAGGGTGTGGCAGAGGTGATTAGACCAGCCTGTGTTTTCACAGTGAGCTGGGTCTTTCCTGTTTTGAGGCTGTTAGAATGTTCCTATTTGCAAGTAACAGAACACGAACTCAGACTGGTCTAAGTAGTAAAGTCAGCCTGTAATCCCAGCACTTTGGGAGGCTGAGGTGAGTGGATTGCCTGAGCCCACGGGTTCGAGACCCGCCTGGGCAACTTGGCGAGACCTCATCTCTACAATAAATCAAAAATTAGCCGGGCATGATAGCGCGCGCCTGTAGTTCCAGCTACTTGGAAGGCTGAGGCGGAAGGATCGCCGGAGCCCAGCAGGCGAGGCTGCGGTGGCTGGGAGCAGCCACTGCACTCCAGTCTGGGCGACAGAGCGAGACTCAAACTCAAAAAAAAATAAAAAATAAAAATAATAAATAGTAAAGTCATTTATTAGCTCATGTAATGGAAGTACAATGGTAGGATGATCTTCAGGGCCAATTGAATCCTGTGAGTCCAATTCCATTTTCCTGAGATAGTTCACATCTGCTCTCCTCTCTGCATGTATTGCAACACTAGTCTTGTAACATGACAGGGGCGGCAATTTCAGGCCTCACATCTACACGAATAAAGGGAAGAAGGGATGGGGTCTCTTTCTGTGTCTCTCTTTCAAGCATGAGAACCACCCAGCCAAAGCTCTTTTCCACTTCCCATTTCTGTCTCATTGGGCCTCATGCTGGACCAGGCTCTGACTTGGTGAATGTCGTGCATTGATTTGCTTAGCTGAATTCTTTGACCAAAAGAAATCTGAAAATCCTTGAATAATAGCTCCAGGAATGTAAAAGGTATGGTAAAATAGGACTGGAACAGGATCAAGTAAATCATCCTTAAATATCAGTGCCTTTGGCTGTTTGAATGATAGTCATTTGAGGTAACCTAACTGGAGATTTTTTTTCTCCTCTAGTGAGGAATCTGAGGGTGGGCAGTCCAGGACTGGTGCAGCTGTGCCATGATGTTCTCAGAGACCGGCCTTCACCATCCCAGGCTGACCTCGTTCCATAGGCCCTGGCCTTCTTTCTTTGTGTCTTTAGGTGGCTGCTGGGTATCTACCTTCCCATCTTGTATTTCCAGCAAAAAGAAGGGAGCAGAGTAGAGGGGCAGAATTTCTCCTAGTGAAGCTTTGCTCATTTGTTTCAGAGAAGATGCCCTCTCAGTGTTGTCTATCTGCATCTCCTTGGCAAGAACTATGTCATGTTGCCATTTCCTGTTCTAAGGGAGGATGAAAATTGGGAGTTTTGGTAGCACAGGCTCCTAGAGTTAAAAATGGGATTCTGCTAGTAAGGAAGGAGGAGGAAGCTGATACTTTGTAGGCACCTAGCAGGGTCTGCTCCATCTGCGTACCCCAGCAGGTCTTACACTCACTACAGTACAGACCAGAACATTGATGCTACATTAAGAGCCAAATCAAGTAGCTTAAATTATAATTGATATCAATCATGGCATTTGTGGAAAAGGTATATATCTGAGGCCACTGCATAATTCAAAAGGCATGTAATTGTGAGACTAATTTTCCCATAGGGATTCACAAAATGTGGTGGCTTATTTCTGTTTTTCTGATAAATTGGTTTGGACCAGTGGAATAGCAGGTTGTAGTTTATTCAGCCTGCCAATTTCAAATTATGTAATTCTCTATGCTTATTCTTAATTTGGGGCATTTGTAAAATTTGAGACGTGTTCATGAAGTGAGACTTTATTAACATTTTATGTTGCATGATTTAGATTTGCACAACTAAAATGTACATAAAATTTGACCAAATTGTGTTCAGTTTAAGAGGGAAGGAGTTGTGTAATACATTTTAGGAAAAAATGCACCCAAATAGCTACAACACAAAAATGCACCCAAATAGCTACAACACAAAAAAAACTAATTGTGCACAAAAAGGCACAATTAGTGCCTGAGGTAGTATTTTTACTTATGAAAACTTGTCTGTCCAGGAAAAATTGTTCCCCAAGTGTTCCCTCACTTGGGAGGTTTTTGTTTTACTGTGCAACTTTACAGGATCTCACAGGTTATAATTTATGTGTATATACTGCCTCTCCAGTTTCAAAGACAGATGAGTGTCATAAAACTAGATTGCTTCATAATACCTGACATAATGTTGAGGGTTTTAGGAGAGCTCAGTATAAATATTTGTTGAAATGAAGAGAAAATGAAGAGATGTGGTTAAGTGAGTAAATGGCCTTGCTGGTGGCTAGGTTGTGAGTGGGGCACTGAAAATGGAAACAAAATTAGCCCTTCCCCCTCCTTCATGGCCTTGACAGTTTAAAAGAATCCTCAGATCGGTCTAGTATTTCCTCAGGACTGGATTCAGCTCGTGAATCTGGCAGCTTGGCCAGCTTGGCAGAAATACCACTGAAATGATGCTGTGCTTTTCAACGCCTCTCATCAGGGAGCATGTGAAGTAGAACTATCCCACCACTGTGATGTAACCTTGCTAGTCTTGTCCTGCTGCGTCTGCTACATTTCTTCGTGCTTAACTTACCATTTTTCCTCTTGGTGATTGATTAGTATTTTGTAGAAAGATATTCCAATATTGCACCAGTATTTCTCATCAAACTTTCATCTGCTGGCCTTGTGCTCTGTTGATGACTCCTGCCCAAATCAGCCACCTGAGTGATTGGTTGCCAAATAGTGATTTTCTATTGCTTTTATTCATTCTGTATTTGTTAGTTGGCATTCTGGTGAGTTGGCATTCTGGTGTAGAGGAAAGCTTTCCCTTACCCATTTATTTATATTTTCATTCATTTCTTTTTTTGAGTTGGAGTCTCACTCAGTCGCCCAGACTGGAGTACAGTGGCCACTGCCGGCCACCGCAGCCTCAACCTGCTGGGCTCCAGCCATCCTTCCGCCTCAGCCTTCCAAGTAGCTGGAACTACAGGCATGCACTACCACATCTGGCTAATTTTTTTTTATTTATTGTAGAGATGAGGTCTCGCCAAGTTGCCCAGGCGGGTCTTGTACCTGCGGGGTCAGGCAATTCACTCACCTCGACCTCCCAAAGCGCGGGATTACAGGCTGAGCCACCGAGCCCGGCCTTCATTCATTTCTTTATATTAGTATGAACTCATGAATTCCTGTTTTATTTGGTGGATTATATATTGTTGCTGTTTATTTATTTATTTTGGTCTTCAAGTTTCCAAGACTTAGGCTAGCTCCTTCAGGCTAGCTAGCTCCTTTAAGGTAGCTCCTCTGCCATTTTGACACATTTCAACCAATCTTTGGGAATTTGTTTGTTTTCTGCATGACATGTTCCAAATTTAATTTGTACATTTTTTGCCCCAAACCTGGAATAAGACATTTCTTCAGATGACTTACTGAGGCTCCAGTTACAGGAGGATGGTATTTAGCAACCAAGATGTAGAGGGGCTCAGCACTCATTGCTTTGGTGTACTTTACACTGCTTCTAGGCTTCCTCAGCAGACAAAAAACATGCAGTGGATACCAGTGAACATACAAACACATACACATACATACTCATCTATAATTATTCTGTGTCTCTCTGTGGGTGTGAGTGTGCATGATAGCCTTAAGTTCTCACTGGTACTCTGATTTCACTTCCTCACCTCAGGGTTCTTTTTAGCTTTCCTCCCTTTCTTTGCCCCAGTAGTGAGAAGTCAGGCCTTCACTGTCCTCATATACTTAGGTATTGCCCAATCAGTGTACCCTTTGCTCAGTGTGCCCTGTCTCCAAACCGTACTGATTCTCCTCTGCCCACCAGTGCCCAGTGTCCTGGGCATTGGGTTATATGCTGCCCATGGGCCTCCATGTGGCTTAGAGGGAATATTTGACAAATAAAGTTTTTGTGTGGAGAGAGTAGGGGAAGCTCATAACTCTCAAATAGAATTGTTTGAAGTAATGTAGCTTGTAGAGCAGCTTTATCTTATCTTTAGTTAAGTACATGTTAAAATTTCTCAAACTGACTGCCATCCATGTCTTTGTCTTTGGAAGTGAGTAAAAAGAATATGAGCCGGTGATTCTTAGAATAAAAGGTCTTACCTTTTCCAAATTCTCATGACTAACATAATTCCTACGTGTTTTATACACATTATCTAATCACGCACTGGACATTGGGCTCTGGTGTTAGGTCTAGACCTATTGGTCCTGGGGATATTTTGACCTTTCCCTTGACTCCGTGATCGTATACTTGGAATATCTGAAGGGAATTGCTTAACAGTGAGAGAAGTTAGTACGTGTTCCTCAGTGATCATAGTACGTGGGAGGATTGGTTTAATGTTAAAGTAGACCAATCCTGGACAGTATTTCATAAAGACTATTCCTGATCGAAATAATCAAACAAAACAAGACTGATGATGACAAGACTTAAATGACATAGTCAAAATTGATATAGTTGAAAAGCTGATGGAAGATGTGAAATTAAGACTGAAATTTCATATAGTAAAATTTGGTTTTTAACTCAGATCAGCAGAAGAATAACATCTCCATGATAGACTTAAAATCTTTAGAGTTTGATCCAGGATATTGGACTTGGTAAAACAAATAGACAAAAACAGTAGCTAGTACAGAGACTTCACAATGACTGAAACTATAATTGGTAAACATTGGATGTGGGAAAAATCTGATTGATTTAAAGTTTACCTAGAAAAGAAGTAATTTCATGAAAATAATTTCAGTTGAAGAAAAAAGCAATTAGAAGCATTCATGTACTTCAGAGATAATTGAACAAGATTAAATTGGCTTTATGAAACAAATCTTTTATCGATGAGAGGTTATCAGTGTTGGTATAATTCTGACTCATATGTTTGTACTTATAAACATGGGGTCAAAAAATCCTTGGTGTCCCTCCAAAAAGCTGACCACAGTATTTACTAGATCAAAATTGTGATATTAAAAGGTCCAATGCCTGTTTCCTAATTATTTCTGATTTTTACCTACAAAGTATTTTCTTTAAATACCATACTGGGTAGAGAACTTTAGTGTTTAGTTTTTTGTTTTTAACAAATAACAAAAGAAGCTAAAACTCTGACTTGTAGTCATTAGGTTTCCCCCAATTGTAAAATAGATCAAGAAGGATTAGCTAAATTCACTGACTGGATTGTAAATTCATGAAAAAAATAAAAAGAGAGAGAGAGAGAGACCTTATCTCTAATCTTTTATTTCAGGGAAGAGTGCCCGCCCTGTTATCTAAACTCCCTTGCTTCTGTCTTCTAGAGTTTAGACAATAAGCTGGTGGCCTGGTGATCTTGGCTTCACTAGCGTCTTATTGCAGTTTGCAGTTATTTTACCTGTTGGTACTTATTCTTTTGTTTGTCTCCATAAGAAAGTAAACAGGGGCCAGGATAGTTTTTTCATTCTTATATACTCTGTGTACATAGCATATTGTTTTGTCCATAATGGTGCTTGTCCATTATGGATTGTTGATTCACCAAAATACAGAGTATTCACTTAAAGAAAAGAAAAATGACTTGGGAAGAGACTCTCACAGGTGCTCGTGAACAAGTCCCCTCCCTGGCAGGTCCCATCTGCTTGCTAGTCCCAGTTCACTGAGCATCTGGCCTATGTTGCTCACCTAGGGGGACATCAGAGTGTGCATGGCCCACCCCCAACCCACTGTGGGAGTGTGCACTACTATGGGGTAGAGGAGTCTACCAGAATTATTACCCCTGTTAATCTTCCAAAATGAGAAGAGTCAGAGAGAGAGAGACTTGAGGCACTTCTGCAGAAAAAGGAATCTGGGTATTTATATAACTTTAGAAGCTCCAGAGGCCAATCTGAATACAGTTTGCCAGTTGACAACCAATTAATAGGAGATTTTTGCCCTTAATAGGCACTTTCTTGTTAAACTGTGAATGTCCAGGTATTTCTAAGGGACTCTTAAACTCTTAACGACAGCCTTGCAAGGGCTCTTATTCTTTATAAATGGCTTGTAAGCGCAAGTGCAGCAAGCATTCCATTCTTGCGAGTGGTGCCAGCCTTCAGCTCCTCCAACAGGCTCCTGGGTTGGTTTTGCAACTCAGAATTTTATCTCCATCTTGGATTTGCATCAGCATCTCTTTCCTTTTTTTTTTTTTTTTTTGAGTTGGAATCTCACTCTGTTACTCAGCTGGAATGCAGTGTCACACTCATGGCCACGCAGCCTCGATCTGCTGGGCTCAAGTGATCCTTCCACCCCAGCTTTCCAAGTAGCTGGAATTATAGGCATGCACCACCATGCCCGGGTAATTTTTTTAGTTATTGTAGAGTCAAGGTCTCACCATGTTGCCTCAGTTGATCTCGAACCCCTGGACTCAGGCAATCCTCTCGCCTTGGCCTCCCAAAGTGCTGGGATTATAAGCATGAGCCACCATGCCCATCCAACATCTCTTAACCTTAGAGTTCCTTTTCACTAGCAATTGCCAGTTGGGGTCTTGCTGGCTCGCATCTTAGGGAGGGTTTTATTGGTCAGAACTGAATAGAAAATACAAGCCTCTTAGAAATTTAGATCTTTTTTTTTTTTTTTTTAAAAGAGAAAATATTACTTCAAAGAAGAGAATATGAGGCCTTCATTATTCTGTCTTAATTGGTATTTCATGAAATCTCTCATAAAGCAGTTCCTGGATTTTGCCTGACCCTCTCTCCTTCTAGGGCTTAGATTGAGTCCTGGACGGCTGAACTTGAGACCAGCAACCACCTCTCCTCCTCATTTCTCTAATCACTGCCCTCCCGCAGCCTCTTCACGCAGATCAAACAACAGCCTCACAACCTCAGGACATGTCCGAGCCTCGTTTAGGTTCGGCTGGGACTCCCTTCCCCCATCACACACAAGTACTCATGCACACACGCCTCATCATCATCCAGTCTGCCTTTAAAACGGTCACAATCTAGTAGAATGGGCAGAGATGTAAACAGACACCTGGTAGAGTGCCATAGTGAAGGTGGTGCAAGGTGCCTCGGGGGATAACCAAGTGCTCAAAGCTACCTTGTGCAGAAAGCATCACCAACAAGGTAGCCTTTGAACTGGATCTGTAAGGACACATATAGTTTTGTTGGAGCAAAAACTAGAGATGATCACCAAGATGAGGCACAGAAGAATGACTGGAGATAGAGCTAAGAACACTGGTTGGTTAAAGGGAACTGCTGGTGGTTTGAACCCTGGCGCTCAGCAGAGTTGCCTTGTGGGTTGGGTCAGGAGGAGGATGGGGGCAGGGTACCTACCTCCCATCCTCCCCTCCAGCCAGAGGAGCTCTGCTTTGGTCTATTCTACTGTAGAACACAGATTATTTTATTTGGGGAAAAGGGAATATAGGGATTTTACTGCAAGGATGATTTTGTGAACAGAGAAGGCTAAGGCAGAACCAGGGAACCCCACCAGTGCAATCAGAAGTAGAGGGGCCAGCAAAGGAAAGTCATGGGGAGAAGCTGGAGAAGCTGAGGAGCAGAGTTTCCAGAAAGGAAGAGTGATCCACAGAGACATGCATGGCTCAAACATTCTGGGGAGGGCAAAGACAACTGGGACCTGCAGGCGGTCAGGGAAGGGCATTTGCGGAGATGGAGCTAGAGATCATCTTTTACTTTTTTTTTAAATTAAGAGGAGGGATAACGGAATTTTTGTATACAGTCACAGAATAGAGAGAGCCATCAGTGTTTCAAAAAATCTGTGAGCTGATGTCATGTATTTTTGACAGTTTTCTAACATTTCTGACAGTTATAGCTGCCACCCCCTACCCCCAGTGTATGAAAGGAACACACTGCAGTGGAACTCACCCTCTGGGTACTGTGTGTGTGGTGGTCAGTGGTGGGAGTGGGAGGTGGACATTTAAGATGACTGTGACATTAGCCAAGGGCAGGAGAGTGGCAGGCAGGCCAGCAGAGGGTGAAAAAATAGAAATATAAAGATTGAATATTTTCATGTATGATAATTTATGGAAATAATTCTTTTTTATCTAAAATGAATCTGCTTCCGCTTTTCAGAGATTATCTTAAATTATCATTGCTTTTCACTCAATGAACAGAATCCTTTGATTTCCACGTTTGTTATTGAGCAGCATATCCTTTCTGAGGAATGTGTAATAATGTGTATCTTGTCTGTATGCATATGCGTGCGTGCGCGCACACACACACACACACACACACACACACACACACACACAGAATTTCAACTATACTTAGAAAATTGGTTGTATTTGTCTTTGAAGCATATAATTCTGTTCCCATTAGTCTAAATGAAAGCAGTTTAACTCCCCTGGTTATTATGTGACTTCTAAGTATTAGAATGAAAAAGATAGGTTTCAGAATATGTTGTTGTCTGTCTCTAAATATGTTCTTTTTTGGAGGAGTCTTGCATTTTGCAGTAGTTAATGTTTTGTGAGGCCTGTCTGTGTCTGGTGGAACAGGGTGAGGGCTACCTGCAGCATGAACCCCTGCTCTGCACACTGGCTTAAGGGGCTGATAAACCAAGAAGAAAGGAAGCACGTGTCTCCTTGGTGTTTTGCTCGCTTCTTCCTTATGGCAAGTGGGGAAATGAATGTTCCAGTTAAGTTCTCTTCAGTTCTGGCTTCCTAGGTTATAGGACAGCTCATTCTTCAGAGCCTGATCTGGATGCTGTCACAGCCCCTCCCTGTCTTCTCCAGAATAACCCCTTGTGGCTTATTTGCTCTGAAAGTCCCACTCTTAGAGTCACGAATGGGTTTGGACAGTAGCCCTATTTCCAGAGGTTGTTATTCAAATGCATGGTGTCTTAGTCCATTTGGGCTGCCATAATATAATACCATAAACTGAATGGCGTATAAACAACAGAAATTTATTTCTCACAGTCTGGAGTCTAGGAAGTCCAAGACCAAGGCACCTCAGACACAGTGTATGGTGAGGACCTGCTTCCTCATAGACAGGCATTGACTCACTGTGTCCTCAACATGGCAAAAGGACAAGGAAGCCTCCTGGAGACTCTTTTTTTGTAAGGGCACTAATCCTGTTCAAGAGGCCTATACCCTCACCACCTAATCACCTCCCAAAGGCCCCGCCTCCTAGTGCCATCATCTTGGGAGTTAGGTTTGGTGAAATACAAATGAATTTGGGGTGATGCAAACATCCAGACCATAGCACATGGTGTGTATCTGGGCGGTGTTTTCTTTGCCTTCTCTTATGACTCACCAACACTGCAGCCAGCTTTTACCTTCAGAGGCACAGAAAGCCCTCCCTGGGGGATGCAGGGACAGAGTACAGGCCTGGGAAGTGATTGATTGTGGATAGAGCTCAGCAACTGTGGGCTCTGATTTGGAAGTGCATGGATTGTGAACTAGAGAGGCTTGAAGCATTCCCAGGGAGACCACAGGCAGCTGGGGCAGGAGGGGAGCGTGCCAGACTGCAGAGCGCGTACCGGGCAGAAAGAGAATGCCAAAAACCCTGAGTGCCAAGATGCCTCGTTTGCTCCCAGTACAGAAGCAAGTCACATGTGACCTTTAATAGTAACTAAATGGTGTGTGTAGTGAAGTGTTACCAGCAAAATATAGTTGAGAACAGGGAAGATATCACTTAAATTGGGCCTCAGCATCGGCTCAGGACTTGAGTTGTTCCCTGTTGCTGCAACCTTGAGAGAGAACCTTACACGAGGCATTATTCAGATACAAGCTGTTGTTTCCATGCTTCAGCATTACTTGTGCATTCATAGTGTCCAGGACACCAAGCCTGGGAAAGGTATCCTTTCTGTTTAGTAGGCATTGTCCTAAGTCTTTTAGTAGCCAGAGGTGGGTGTTTAACACGATCATTTTAGATTACGCCCCAGGGCTGGTTGACTGGATACAGGAGCCATTTGGCCACAAGGGGGCAGGGCTTTCTAGCATGTGCAGTGAGACAGCCTTGAGGCAGTCTGGGTCCCCTGTGGTTAAACACTTTACTTCATTCTTCCTACTTCTTGTCCACCATAACTTTACTTAAATTTATGATGGAGGGACTTTAGTGTGAAAATGAAAGTGGTAAAATCTTTCTAATTTGCAGTTATTTTGGTTGTTTGAATTGCTGAAAGCAATCAATATTTAGAGTGATGCTCCTTAGGGCAGAGTGGGAATTTGAGCCACGGTGTGCTTGTTTGAAGGTGACTTATATGCCAAGAACTGTGATAATTGGAGAGTGGTAGTAAAGTGACCCAGTGGTTCTGTTTTTTTCCTTGGGGTAAAAATGAAAGTGTTTCTGCCCTGTTTTAAGGACGTCTGTGCTGTCAGAAAGAAGTCAGGCTTTTTCATTTTTGTTGACTTTTAAAAAGTAAATTGGTCAAACTTCTTTATTTAAAACTACCTATACCTGTACTGCAAACATGATTTCTGATTTTTGACATTTTTAAGCCCATGTTTTGATGTTTTCCATGTTTCAACATAACAAGAGCCATCTTTGTAAGCATTTATTAACTTTGCTTCTCCATTCTCTGTGTATTAAATTGTGAAAGATGTATTATAATTAGGAAATGAAAACCATAAACTAACTTTTTTATTTTTATTTATTTATTTATTTATTTATTTATTTATTTTGAGTCGGAGTCTCACTCTGTCACCCAGACTGGAGTGCAGTGACCGCTCCAAGCCACCGCAGCCTCGACCTTCCGGGCTCCGGCGATCCTTCCGCCTCAGCCTTCCGAGTAACCGGAATTACAGGCATGCGCTACCACACCCAGCTGATTTTTTTTTTTTTTAATTTATTGTAGAGATGAGGTCTCTGCCCAGGCAGGTCTCGAACCCGTGGGCTCAGGCAATCCACTCACCTCAGCCTCCCAAAGGCGCAGGATTACAGGCTGAGCCACCAAACCCGGCTCATAAACTAACTTTTAACATATTTTACTTTTTTCCTTTTGCTTTAACTATGTACTTTGAGTTATTGAATTGTATGAAGGTGACTCATAATCACTGGCCTTTCCATACTATTTTGGCATGAAAATTTATTTTCAACATTTTGAGACTTACATAGTTCCATGTATTCTTGTTACTGCTGTTTACATTGTACAAGCCTTTTTTAACCTTAAGCTTCCACATAAATATGATTCTTTTTATATGTCAAGTAAAGCAAGCACATTGTATATGCCCTGTATTCACAGCAGAATGTTGAAGACAATTTAATTTTAAATGGTTCCATGTTTTTCCCTCTTGAATATGTTAGTGAGATACAGTAAGGTTGGAAAGACATGCTATTGCTTTGAGCCAGGGTCACATGTTAATTCATCTAATTTTTTTTAGTGTAACCTAGATTTACTTCTAGTAGATGGAAAATGTTTTCCTTTGTACTTTCTCATATCTAGGCATATTTTGAGCCAGAGTGAAAGAACAGCCTAACCAGATCTCCTGAGTTATCAGGGCTGTCCTTTAGGAAAAGATCAGAAGGTCATGCTGCTGCTCTTTTTGACTCATTCGCCAGATGATGACTGTGTTACATGTGTCTCTGCGTGTCATTGTGTATCTTTGATTGGGTCCTGCTGTCTGCTTTAGGTTGTATACTTTTTACATGCTTTGGATCTCATGTTCAGGTGGGTATCTCATAACTGCTTTTGAAGCTGTTAAGTACTGCTCTGTGGTGAATTCATGAAGACATTGCTTTAGAACATTAGACATTGCTTAGTTTTCATTTCAGAAGAGGCAATATATAGATTTACTGCTTTTTTCCCCAGTGTTTTCTCAGATTTGCTTTAGATCATATACTTATTTCCAAATATAATTTTTAATTCCTTTGTTTGGATGATATAAAGTGAGAAAGCCAATATATTTGTAAACCTGGGATCCCCAAATTTTTGTTCAAAGCTTGGTTTACTAGGGTATTACTATCTGATGTTACTTTTTTTTTCCCCTTTGTTTTCTTTACCTGATTGAACAATTTCACAAATACTTTGGGGCAAACTTAAAACAATGATCGTCTCTGAGTAAAAATCCTATAGTACTCATGCTATATATATGATTATGAAATATAGTGGAGTCTATAATAGTAGTGTTATTTGCTAACCACTGAAGGAGTCATGTACATTTCAGAAATTGGTTATAACACCTACTGTAATTTAAAATAAGTAGTGAATGAAATGAACTGCTTGTTATAACTTGGTGTTTGCCCATAGGTATGATGGGAATTGGTTGACGATCAGAAGAATATGAAAGGAAACCAGAAACAAGAGCTTCCAGGGTGAAAGAGACCAGCTGTGTAGACCTGGGCTCCACTGGGCTGCAAGTGGTCCAAGTACAGTTTCTGTGGGGACTTGATAAACTCACAGTGGATCTTGTCAGCCCAGTAGAGCAGTCTGTGGGCTGTGGCAGTACTTTTATTCTGCTAGTTGGTAGTGATGTGAATTTGGGACTAGAAAGAACCCTAATAATTCATAGGATTAAGATGAGGTTAGGACCCCTAGGGAAAAGAAGCTGGCTCTTGTCAGGGAATTGGACATGAGTGGCAGTAAGTTGGGGTTTATGGTAGTGTTATAGTCTAAGTAAATGCTCGTCTGCTTTCTCTCAACACCAATAAATCAAGAGGCAGGGAACTAGCAGAAAGAAGTTTATTTCTGAATTCAGAATTCAGGGAGACAGAATCTGGCTCCTGGTATTTCTGAAACTAGTCTGCTCACCTCTTAGCTTTCACAGTCTGTTTTTCTAAGTTTAGGGTTGCTGGTATCTATACATTGACTACATGAATGACAGAGCATTGTATAGAATTCAAGTTACAGCCGCATTTTGTTAACACTAACACTAACACTTATGGTCCACATTGCCTGGCACCATCTACCAAAGGTAGCTCACAGTGCTATTGGTAACACCAAACTGAAGAGTTGAGTAAGCTTGCCATAGAGTAAGGGAGCTAACAAAGCCTATTACACAGTAAAACATATTCACTACAACATGTTTTTAATTAGTAGTTATAACACACGAAACGTTATATAAATTACAAGGCTTGTGGTTACATGGGTGCTATATTTTAAATCTGTAACCACTGATAAAAAGGAGTGAATAGGGATTCATCTTTCTCTGTTGAGTGAGTGCAGTCTGCAGGGAGTTAAATGTTCTTTGAAGTGACCTAACAGGAAATATATGCAAGATAAGGGAATATGCTTTCTTTTGCTCATTCTCAGGAATGTAGGTACATGCAGGCGCACTGGAAAATTATGACTTTCTTTAAGGGTTGTGTCATATGGACAGACAGTAGTGGATTTCTGTATCAGTAGGACTGCAGTCCCAGCAGATCCTGAAGCACAAATAGGAAGCTAAGCCAGGAGTTGAACCATCAGAATTGCGGATGTGAGGAAGAAATTTGTAGAGCCAGCTGGTAGCCCTCCAGATTCAGACATAGGAAAGCTGGAGGCTGGGTCAGGCTGGCTCAGGAATGTGCTACAGCTGATGCAACAAGAGATGAGCATCGGTGTCTACAGCAGGCTGGACAGGGAAGGCAGGTACTAACAATAGGGGAGACAAGATGATGAATGTTGAGCCACCCAGGTTGCAGTGGCATGCTCATGGCCACCGCAGTGTTGACCTGCTAGGCTCCAATGATCCTTCCACCTCAGCATTCCAAGTAGGCGGAACTACAGGCATGTGCCACCACACCTGGCTAATTTTTTATTTATTGTAAAGACAAGGTCTTGCCAAGTTGCCCAGGCTGGTCTCAAACCTGTGGGCTCAGACAGTTCACTCGCCTTGGCCTTCCAAAGTGCTGAGATTATAGGATGAGGCACCAAGCCCAGCCCAGAAATGTTTAATGTTTAATATGTGCCATTTTTTAAAAATGAGAGAGATTTTACTATCTTTATATGCCTAGGGGAACCTTTTAAGATACTAGAGGGAGGGGAAATGGATGGAGAGCCCTGGTGCTGTGGGTACAGGACCATGGGAACGGACCTCTAAGCATAGGAGTAGGGAGAACACCCCAGAGAGGAGGTTGCATATAGGGATGAGTTTGAGTTGGGAGATAGTTTCACTTTCTAACTGGGCATTGGGATTGCCAGTTGAGGAAGAGAGAAAACGTGGGGATTCTGAAGAGAGGTGATGGTGTGGTGTTGCTGCTAAGGGACAGAAGGAGAGGGAAATGGCTAGGAAGATGAGTACTGTACTGGGGCCAATCCTGTGTGACTCTCTCCAGCAGAACACCTTAGCTCAAGGGTGGCAGTGGAGATCTGGCATGGGTGGGTTTTGAAGGATGTATGAATTGAGAGAGAAGGGTCGGAGACCATTGAAATTAAAGGCAAGAGGGTACTTTAAATGATGGCCCAGCGGGACCAGATTGATGATGCAGGGAGGTGAAGTCAACAGCGACTGGGAGGCAGGGAACCTTGGTGCAGAATACAAGAGAGTTTGGCAGGGGAACAGTGGCGACACAAACTAGATGTAGTTTTGGAAGTGGGCTGTAGGAGTAGGGGTCATTCCAGAACTGGGAAAGCCAGGAATTTTGAAGTCATTTATAATGACTATGATGATGAAGCAAATTCGTCAACATTTCCTGACTGTCCTGTCCTGGTCATGATTAGTTTTGTGCTACTCCAGAGACTCCTCTGAAGCCACCAGCCCCGTAAGGGAAATGGAAGAATTTTAAGAAAATTCCTGACAATAATCACTGAAATAAGTAGGGGCTTAGAGAGTTGTTTCTGATTATTGGAACAGAGAGTGTGAGTAAAAAGTTTAGAAGGTAAATGTAAAGAAGGTAAATGTAAAGAATTTAAATTTGGTTGGAATTCAGGAGCAATTTGAGAATAAGGAAGCTTTGAAAGAAGACAGAGATCTTTTGTGGCGGCAGTTTGAACTGATTGGAGAGTTAAAAGCTGAATGTTAGAATGACCTGGTAGATCTGCAGTGTTGCTGGTGGGAGTGAAGACTGAGAGAAGGAGCACTGTGAGCTAATAGAAGAAACATCCATGGAATGTGGAACAATGTGAGTAAGGCAATTTCTTTGTGACTTCCTTTCTGATAGTCACTGTCTAGATATTTCCAAGAGAGTAATAATTCTCAGTTTCCCTCTGATGGGATTGCTTTGATGTTACCTCAAAGACTTCCACATTTAACTTACTAATTTATTTTAACCCACAGGAAATGTGTGAATCCACAGTCAAATGAAAATCTTTGCAAGTTTTACTTCCTCAAATCTCATTGACTCTTTACATACTACTCATAACAAAACTAATTGGCTTTAGCCTCTAATATATGTTTGTATTTGAAGTTGAAAACCACTTCAGAAGTTCCGGATATTTCAGTTGTAGACTTTAGTTATGCATAAACCTTAGAAGGTTCTCTTTTTTTAAAAAATTGTATTACTCACTCATACATTTCAGATCCCTTCTTAAGGAGTAATTAAGAAAGGAGGTCAATAAGCACTCGTTTCTCCAGTTTGTTAGGTTTATGACACAAGAATGTCACTCATGGTGGAGCTGAGAAGAGAGGTGAGGGTTTGGATGTGGAGCAGGTTGGGAAGATCATGTGACAGCCCAGCCCTACTTCTGTTACAGAGCAGCAACCTCCATAAAGCTTAGAATACTGTGAATCATCATAGACCTTGTTTAATCATAGACGTTTAGGAAAACATGGGTTGGGTATTTCATCTTGAATTGTTTTGCCTTTAATTCTGTATCTTAAACTAGCAATTATGTAATTGACCACATAGCACAGAAACATTCGTTATAGGTAGCATTCACCAATATTTGCTGATTGCCTACAGGAGATGGGTACTTGTATATCCAAAAAATAGTGTTAAGATAAATCAATATTTTGCTTCTTTTAAGGAAGCAAGAGCTTCTCAATCATTTTTGTCAGTGCCTACCTAGTTTTATGTTACGAAGTTTCATTCATACATTAGTCTTGGTTTTCATGCCGTCAGTGAGTTGAAGCAAAGACATAAGGAGGGATTTTTTTCTATTGCCAGGAAGCCCTCAGACACAACTTAAATGTGAATACTTCTTGATTTAAGTTTTGTCCCATGACATGCCTTGATAGTAAAATTACTAAGCTTACCTCACCTCTTGTGACTCTTCCTCATCTGTTTGAACTGTCTCTTCGTTGTGACGCCATTTCTTTCTCCTGTGTCAGGAAAGAAGTCATTGCCCTCTTTCATAAGTCCGTCCTTTTCTTCTGCCCTCAGGCCTCTGTGTCCTTGTTTTCTTCTCTCTTCCTTCAGTCTTTCGGTGTGCTTGGCTTCTCTCCCAGAGATGGTAGAGAGATAACAGAGCTCTACTGTCTTGAAAGAAACTTCTGCTTGATGTGCCACCTTCTTTCTGGCCAGATGATCTACCCAACAGCTGGCCCCACCTCCTCGATCTGTTTTCTTTGCGTTCCCATAATCTGACACTTGTACCACGGCCCTCTTGATTGCTAAATACATTGGTCTTTTCTTAGCACTTACTCTCCTTAACTTTTTTGCATGATTTGACTGTTGATTAATAGCCCCTTCTTTTTCCTCTTCCTTTGTTTTTTGAGTCACACCTTTTTTTTTTGAGTCACAGTGTTGCCCAAGCTGGAGTACAGTGGCACAGTCATGGCTCACCTCAACCTCCTGGGCTCAGGTGATCCTTCCACCTCAGCTTTCCGAATAGCTGGGACTACAGGTGCATGCCACCATACACAGCTAAATTTTTAATTGTTTTTTATGAAGACGAGGTCTTGCTGTGTCACCCAGGCTGGTCTTGAACTCCTGGGCTGAAGCAATCATCTTGCCCCAGCCTCCCAGAGTGCTGGGATTACAGGCATGAGCCACTATGCCTGGCCAACACTTTCTTCTCCACAATATCCTGATTCTCTTCTTACCTGTCTGATTGTCTTATCTTTTTTTCAGAGTTATTATTCCCAACGTCTTATGATTCTTATTCCAACATTTAGTCCTTAGTCTTGTTTTCCTCTTGTAGTCTCTTCCTCCAAGAGTGAGTTCTAACTTTTGTTGCTCTAAGAATGACTTCCCAAGTCAACCTTCCTAGACCTAACTTTTTTCCCTAAGCATTTGCTTGCACCATCTACTGTAAATTGATGGATATCATCACTTAAATGAACCACCCTTACTCCGGACCCAACTTGTCGAGCATATATGTGAATGTATTTATTAATGGAAACAAAATGTAGAAAAAAAATTCCAAACTATTGACAAGGATTTGTGTGTGTATATGAGAGCTTGTTAATGATTTTTATGTTCTTAATTATTGTTTCTTTTGTATTTTAACATTAAATATTTCAAATATATATTTTAATCTCTTTACAAAGTGTGTACAATTGTTATAAATTATTATATAATTATAAAAACAGTTAAAATATATTAATCTTTAAATTTGTTTTCAGTAGTTCTAATACTGTCCAAAATCAGTTTTAGAATTCTGCACTGGAATTGATAATAAGAAAAAGAATATTCTTAGAGTATAAATATTCATTTTTCAAAATGGAAACCAAAAATAGAGACTTTTTACACTTTTAAAATAGCCAAGTTATTTGGAGAGAAGATTGATGATTGATTTTTAGGAGTTCTTTGTATAGTCTAGTTATTAGTCTTTTGATGGTAATATGCATTGTAGATACCTTCTTATTGGTGGTTTATCTTTCACAGTTTGCTTCTTGCTCTTAATTTTAATGTAGTCGTATTTATCATTTTTTAAAATTATTTCTTTTTTTAATATTTTATTTTAAAAATCTTTCTTTTTCTAGGTCTTAGTTTACTAACAGCTTGTATCAAGAATGAGTATTAGATTTTAAAGATTGGTTTTTCTATGCCTATTGAGGATGATAATGCTATTTTCCTCTAATTTGTCAATGTGGTGAAGGATTATATAATCATACTAATGGATTTTCTAGTTTGTTACTGTCTTTGTGTTACTTGGGTAAATTGTGCTTGGCAATGTTATTGTTGTTTAAGAATTTGCAGAATTGGGTTTTCTAACATTTTATTTACGATTTTTTCATCTGTGCTACATATAAGTGAGATGTTTATACTGTATTTGTTTGGTTTGGTTTCTGGGGTTTCCTAGCTTCATTATATAATTTGGGATTAATTTATTTTCTTTCTGTTCTCTGAAGTAGTTTATATGAATAGAGATTATCTACATCTTGAATGTTTAATGTAACTTACCTATAATATCAACTAAAGCTGGTGTCTAGGGTTTTATTTGTTTTTAGTTTATTTTGAGGGAATAAATCTTGAACTACTGAATCAATTTCTTTCATAGGCTTATATTTCTTCTTGACTCAATTCCGATGTTATCACTTTATCTAAAATTTGTCTATTTTTCCCTAAATTTTCACTTGTACTTCATAAAGTTGTTCATAGTATTCTCTCTCTCTCTGTTCTCCTAGTCCTGAGGAGTCAGCAATCTCTCTCTTTTTTCTTATTGTCAGCTGTATCTATAGTTGTAAGCCTTTTTTCATTTCTAATGTTGTTTATGCCTTCTTTTTATTCTTTTCAAAAAACCAACTTTTGGTTTTACTGGTTTTTAAAAAATTGTTTCTTTGAGTCTCATTAATTTCTGGTCCTATTCTCTTATACTCTTCTTGTTCTTCCTGTAACTTTTTTGAGTCATACATTTAAATTATTAATTTTCATGGTTTTTTTTCTAATATACATGTAAAACTTCACATTTCTCTCTAAGCAATGATTTAGCGGAATCCCATGTATTTCAATATTTAGTGCTTTCATTGTCAAACTGAAGTTTTAAGTATTTCCTAATATTCTTTACAGTTTCAACCTTTGATTATTTAGAACTGTGTCCATAAGTATCCAAGAAGAGGGCACAACTTGGTTATCCTTAAAAAAATTTTTTTTTAGAGAAAGAGTCTTGCTCTATCTCCCAGAGTAGAGTGCAGTGGCGCAGTCATATCTCACTGTAACCTCTATTAATTGGTTATTCTTTTGCCCCTGATTTCTCATTTTATTATGCTAAAGTAATATAGTGTGTATTATAATAAGACTTTGATTTTTGTTGAAATTTGCATTATTGCCTAATTAGAGTCTTTTTTTTTTTTCTTTAATGTCTATGGGGTTGAAAATAATGGTTTTTCTTTTTCTTTTTTTTTTTTCGTTTTTTCTTTTAAAGATGTGGAGTATAATTCAGGAGATAACAATGTTTTTTCTAATCGGATCTACATATTTAGATTGGGTTTGTTGGTTGTTATTCAACTTTTCTCTACTTGATTAATGAGTTTACTGAGACAAGTGTGTTAAAATCTACTACTGTTAAGAGTGAGACTGTTTTTCCTTCTGTGATCAAATTTTGCTAATAGGAGTTTTCTTGTACATATCTCTTTGTGTTTGTGGCATGAGTTTCTGCTGGATGTGTAATCTAGCTGTAGAATTAGTACATCATAGGTTACATGTATATTCAGTTTTATTAGGTATTGCCAAACAGTTTTTTAAAGTGGCTTAAACTGTATGTAATTGTATCGGCAGTTCATGAGAATTCTTGTTAGTCAAGATCTTTAGTCCTGTTACTCAGTGTATTTAGCAACACTCGGTGTTGTCATTTTAAAAATAATTTTAGCCATCATATTTGGGATGTACTAATAGCGTATTGTGTTTTTAGTGTGAATTTTCCTAATTATTAATGAGACTGAGCCTCTTTGCCTATGCTTATTTGGTCTTTTGGTTTCTAGTTCTCTGCCAAAATGATCACTCTGTTTTTTTGTTTTGTTGAACATAGTGAGCATAGGTATCTTAAACTTTGTCTATATCTGGGGCAGTTATGGGCTTGTTTCTGTTGTTTGTGGTGTCTACTAGATTTTTTTCTTACAATCATGCCTTTTTCTATGCCTGGTTATTTTTATTGATTCTCCCAAAATTTAAAAAAAATTAAAAATAAATTGAGGTATAGGATGAGAAAGTCTTCTTCCAGAGTTTGTTTGTGTTTGTCTCAGTGGGGCAGTTGGCAACAGTAGCAATCTGGGAACACATCAGTCCAATTTCAAGGACTAAGATGATTCAAAACTAAGCTGCAACACCTGTGAGGGTCTGCTGACTTCTGGCTCTTCTTCATTGGCAAGGAGAATCCTAGTCCAGATTAAAGAGGATTCACCAGGCTCCCTGGCTTTGGTGGACCTTGGACTCCAGTTTCTTTCCCTTAGGCCCTGGATGGAGTTTGTTTTACACAGCCATGTTCTGCAGAAGCAGAGGACAGCCCAAAGGGGCAAGCGGCCCCCTAGGTGGGGCTCACCTTCTCAGCCCAGCCCTCTACTTTACCAGGATCTTGGTTTGGCCATTCTTTGCTATCTTGTTGGTTATATAATGCCTTCAAGAAAATATTCTTTGTGTTTTTTCCATTTGTGCTCCGAGGGAGAATTAGTCTAAATTATCTAATTCACCAGTTCCAGAATCGAAATTCCTCATACACACACACACACACACACACACACACACACACACACGCACACACACACACATATATTATATATATATGTATGTGTATATGTAATATTTTTTTTCCTCTTAACCACTTTGTATCTGCATGTGTGTCTATGGATTTTGGAGATTTACTTTTTTTTTTTTTTTTTTACACAGTCTAAATTTTTATCCAATTAAATGGACATGTTTTATTTATTTATACTTATGATGTATTTGGTTATGTTTCTATCATGTTCTTCTATACTTTATATCTACTTTTTTTCTCCAGGATTTTTATTTCTTTGAGTCTTTAATAATTTCAAAAATACTCCTTTTACAATTTCTACCTGACAATTATATATGACGTTCTTTTGTATTTCTGTAATTTCCTTTTAATTTCTCAGGCAAGATTTTTTTAAAGATTTATTCCAAAATATAGTCATCTTTTTCACTATTAAGATCCAAAGAAGTCACCAAAGTTAAGGCAGGATCTGAAATTATGACCAATGAAGAATAAAATAGTAACAAAAACATATCTTGAAAATATTCCTTAAAATGATAGAACTCAGTCAAAGTAGAAATCAAGATGAAAAAGTGGAACCAGGTTAGGTATTAAGTCATTTCACATCACACGTATGAATTAATTCCTTGTCCCCAAATAATTCTTTACTATTCAGTAGGTTCATGTGGAATTTTGACTATTGGTAGGAATAAAAACAGATTATGCAGCAGAGCTCTTTTTTAAAAATCCCAGCTTTTGTCTATAAATACTGAACTTGGTTTGCTGCACTTCACAAGTCTACAGAAATGCTTTTATTTTTTCACTTTATCTGTATCCTTGTTTCTTTGGTTTTCAATACAATATGTAGTCTCAGCCTAGTGCTTATTCCACTGGGGAGAATATGGGTCTTGGCATGGTGATTGAAGCCTGCTACCCTGGCTGATGGCTTCTCCCTTCCTTTTAGGCTTGCAGGCTACCAAGAGATACTGCTGAAGGATCTGAGGTGTGGCTGTGGGTTAGAGGGGAACGCCCAGGAAAACACAGTGGTGTAGGGAAAGGTGACAACATGGCAGAGAACCAAGGATGCAGGCCATGAGAGAAAGGAGCTAATTTATGTTCTGTCTTCCTCTCTGTGATGGTCAAGATCTGCCTGTGTCGATAATAAAAACCACTGAACTTTACCCTTTAAATGGGTGAATTTTATAGTCTGTGAAATATTCCTCCATAAAACTGTAAAGATGAAGGATCTGCCTGTCAGAAGAGTTGAAGGAGAATGCATCAGAGACTGCTGACTCAGTGTGACACATACTTCCATGTACAGTACATACAAGAAAAAAGTGCGTGTGTGTATTTATGAATATAGTGTCCTGGGCTCTTGTTGTATGCCATGGCTCACAGGCATTACCCTCCCTTTTGAAGATGAGAAAACTCAGATATGGAGGTGTTGAGTAACTTGCCTGAGTCACCAGGGTCAGAAGAGAAGTAGAGCCTGAGCATCTGCCCTCATGCCCTCACCATATGCCCAGTGACAGATGTGCCAGAATTGTTAGGGCTTGAAGGTGCCCCTGTATCTTCAAAAGATCTGGGTACTGTCGGACCCTGGGCTGGAGAGCACTTGGTTCCTCACACCATGTGATCATCTGAAACACACTGTGAGTAGAGTAAGAATTCCAAGTAAAATTATACAGTATGTTCTGAAAAGTTAATTTTGTGTATCTAACCTATAGAAAATGCAACAGCAAGTGGTGACCAGGATCGGTTGCTGTACCTGTTAACCTTGCTTTAGACAAGTGGTTGGAAATTTTAGACTGCCATAAGCCTTCGTTGTTTGTATAGCAGATTCAGCTCTCTGATTGTTTACTATGACTGGAGCAGGTTCAACAAAAAGGTGCTACAGGGAGCTGCCAGCACAGGTAGACACAGTCAGTGTTTCTGTGGTATTAGCCTTACTGTTCACAGTCAGTGCATGCTGGGAGACTTTCTGCCCCAGCATTCCTGTGAGAGCTAAGAACATTGGAATCTAAGCATAGTAACTATGAGGGAGGAGTCAGAGCTGCCCCAGTGGGCCTAGATCCTACCAGCATTCCCAGCATTCCTCAGATAACAGCAGACTACAGCCCACTTGCAAACTGGGCCTGGGGTTAGAGGTCATTTCAGAGGAGCAACCAAGTTGTCTGAAGATTGTAATTGCAAATTTCTGGGGAAGGGCCTGTGATTGGCCCATCCCACCCCCAGATCAATTCCTGTCTCAGGCTGGGCAATGTGGTCACCAACACCAACACCAAAGTGGCTCTCAAGAAGGAAATAGCACTCAGGAAAAGCAGTGGTTGTTCCCACATCCATGTTGTTGTAGAGATGTATAGCATACATAACAGAAATCACATTATATATGCACATTTGTGTCCTGCTTTTTTCTACTTGTAAATCATGAACACTCTTTCTTTAAGTCTCATATTCTTTGAAAACATTTAAATGTCTTTTTGCAATTCCTTGTATGGAAATATTATGATTTATTGATTCTTCTATTGTTAAACATTTAGATTGCAGTTTTTCTCAGTTACAAAAAGTATTGCTTTGAATATACGTCTTTCTCTAAGTTTTTACATTTCCTTATAATAGTTCTCAAAAAGATAGATTATCTGAATCAAAAGATAAGAGTGTTTATTTTAGGCCTGGCTCAGTGGCTCAGCCTGTAATTCCAGTGCTTTGGGAGGCCGAGGTGAATGGATTGCCTGAGCCTGCTGGTTTGAGACCTGCCTTGGCAACTTGGTGAGACCTCATCTCTACAATAAATCAAAAATTAGCCGGGCGTAGTAGCACGTGCCTGTAGTTCCAACTACTTGGAAGGCTGAGGCTGAAGGGTCGCCGGAGACCAGCAGGTTGAGGCTGCGGTGGCTGGGAGCGGCCGCTGCACTCCAGTCTGGGTGACAGAGTGAGACTCCAACTCAAAAAAAAAGAATGTTTATTTTAGCTGTTGGTATGTATTGTCAGATGACTTCCTGGAAAGGTAGAGCAACAAATGAGTATAAAACTGGTTTGTTGCATACAGATGGTGAAACTCACACATATTAGAATAAACAGGTGAGGTGTGTCTAGCTGTAAGTATAAAGGTACCGAGGTGGCAGGGGGCCTGCAACATGTCCAGCATATGGAAGAGCTTTTAGTTCACATGTCATGCAGTTTACCCACTTAAAGTGTACAGTTCAGTTGCTTATAGTTCGTGTATTTACCTAATTGTGAATTCATCACCACAGTCAAGTTTAGAATGTCTTCATTAACTTGAAAAAGAACCCCACTCCCCTGAGCCATCTTGGCCCAATCCTTCCAGCCTATCTCAGCTACATATCTATTCCCTGTCTCTATAGAATTTTCTATTTTGCATATTCCATATATGGTCCTTTGTATCTGTCTTTTTTTCACTAAGGTTCATTCATGTTGTAGCATATATTAGTACTTCATTCCTTTTTACTGTGGCTAGAAGAGCTTGTCAGTCACATCAGCAGAAGGGCCTGAGTCTGTGGTTAGAGAAAGGGTGTTGAAGGCCCATTGGGAAGCAGTAATCATGAATTATAGTGACACTGATTTTCTTTGTTACATGACTTTTTTCAGCATCCTTACATTTTTGATAACTGTAGCAGTAGCCATTTTTGTGGCTGTACCAGTTTATTTACCCCGTCCGTTTTTAGTGGATATTTAAGTCTTTCCTGATTTTCACTCTTTTGAACCTGCTTCACGGGATACATCTTAGAATATTTATATGATTGTCTTCTATGGGTAAATTTCTAGAAACAGGTTTGGTGGGTGAAGGGGTATGGTCAGGTTACATTTTGATACACAGTGCCATGCTGCCTTCCCAAAAGGTAAAAGAAATTTACACACCAACCAGTAGTGTCTGCATCATACTAAAACTGTCAGTCTTCTTAATCTGTAGTGATTTGCAATGTAAAAAATTGCTCATCAGTGTCCTTGTTTGCATTTTTTGCACTGTTCAGACTGAACAGTTTTTCTGTATATTTTTTGCCATTTGTGTTTTTTCTTTTAAAATTTATAAGATTAGAAGTTTATAAGTAGTTTTATATAGTCAAGTATTTCATTTATTCAGAATTTCTTTCTACTGCCTTGTTTAATTAAAATTTTAACAATATCTTGTTACTGCTCATTATCATTATTGCACTGTTAACCTGTTTATTATCCCATTATCCTTTTCTTTGTTCTATTAACATTTCCTTTCTACTATTTTTCCTGTGGCTTCTAAGAACTATTTAATTTCTTTTAAAAATGCCACCTTCAGTGTTACTCTTCAAAATACTTATTCTTCTCAAGATAGAAGAAACTTACAACCCTCAATTAGACATTATCCTGCACAGCTAACCCTTGCATTTTCACACCAGTTATTTCTTTTTACTTTAATTTTAGAGGACTCTAAACTGTTAACTGAAGATTTTCTTAGAAACTTAAAAAGCATAATCCTTTACAGATATGTTTACGTATAGCCTAAAGACTAATTAATTTACAAATGAAAGACTAGACTGTAACTTTTGCTGACCTTTGCATTAATTCCTTGGGTTTCTGTGTGGTTTCTTTTTCTGATTTCCCCAACTACTTTCTTCATTTTTCCTAATTTTCTTCTTTCTCTTCTTTGAAAGAGGGAGTGGTTACATTCTTTTTGTTCGCCCTAGAAAATCTTTTTTTAGTTTCATGCATTATTTTATCATGAGTAAAAGAGCCTGTCTTTAAAATCAGTGGTAACTCCAACTCTGCATAATAATTATGGGATTTTCCAGTTGTGAGGCCAACAGGTAGTATCTGAATACGAGATAGCTAAGAATATTATGTAGTTGTATTAGTATAAACAAATAATTGGAACAAAAATACAAAACTTTCTGCAGGACTCAGTGGCTCAACCTGTAATCCCAGTACTTTGGAAAGCCAAGATGAGTGGATTGCCTGGAGCCTGCGGGTTCGAGACCAGCTGGGGCAACTTGACAAGACCTCATCTCCACAATAAATCAAAAATTAGCCAGGCTGACGTGGAAGGATCGCCAGAGCCCAGGAGGTCCAGGCTACAGTGACTAGGAGCGTGCCACTGCACACCAGTCTGGGCGACAGAGTGAGATTCCAACTCAAAAAAAAAAAACTTTCAAAATACCAGAAAAGTGGTATACCAAAAAAGAAAAAAGGAGCAGAGAAAACAGTCCTCATACTGTACATTAAGTGTAGTTGTATAAATCAGTCATATTGATAACTCTAAATAGGATTAAGTTACTGTTAAAAATTAAAATTCTCAAAGTAACTGGTAAAGTAAAATCTAACTCTATACAATGTACAGAGATACACTTAAAAGAAAGTGATTGATTAGCTGGGTGTGGTAGCACATGCCTATAGTTCTGGCTACTTGGAAGGCTGAGGCGGAAGGGTCACCTGAGCCCAGCAGGTTGAACTGCAGTGGCTGGGAGCATGCCAGTGCCCTCCAGCCTGGGTGACAAAGTGAGACTCCAACTGAAAAAAAAAAAAAAAAATGTGATTGAGACATGTTAGGAATAAAGGAAGATATGCAACGTATTTGTATACCTAACCCTTAACTGTACCCCACAACATCATAATAAAAAATATTGATTAAAAAAAAAAGAAATAATGGAAGATATACCAGGCAAATACACATAAAAAGAAAGTCTTGATACCAGACAAGGTAGAATTTAGGCCAAAAAATTTTATATGAGACAGAGACACTGTATAATGCTAAAAGCTGTAATTCATGATGAAGAAATGATAGTTTTAAATATCTTTGCTCTAAACAACATAGAAACAACTTTCATAAAGCAGAAACTATAGGAGATGAAAGGAGACATAAACAGATACACATTAATAATAGGAGAATTTAGGCTGTCTCATTGGCCCAGCCTGTAATCCCGCGCCTTTGGGAGGCTGAGGTGAGTGGATTGCCTAAGCCCGCGGGTTCGAGACCCACCTGGGCAGCGAGACCTCATCTCTACAATAAATCAAAAAATCAGCTGGGCGTGATAGTGCATGCCTGTAATTCCGGCTACTTGGAAGGCTGAGGCGGAAGGATCGCCGGAGCCTGCAGGTCGAGGCTGCGGTGGCCGGGAGCGGCCACTGCACTCCAGTCTGGGCGACAGAGTGAGACTCCAACTCAAAAAAAAAGGAGAATTTAATATGCCCCACTCTGATTTGTACAGATCAAGTACAAAAAATTAGTAAGGATATACATGGACTAAATAAATAATGTATAACAAGATCTATGGGTATATATTGAACTCGGTATCCCAGTAAAACACTACAAGGTATAACAATTAAGTTCACGAGCTTGCCACCGAATGCTTACATTAGCAGCATTGTATAAACAACTCAGTAATGTTTCATAACCTTGGTACATCAGTGTCTCACAGCCATGTTTGTGTCAATGTGTGGCAGTGTCTTGCTGAATAGTGTTCATTGTTGTTGCCTGTTTTTGTGTGCTGTCATGAGAATGTTGAAGCTTGAATTAAAGTAATGAACAAACATTAAATTTCTTGTTAAACTTGGCAAGAATGGAAATGAAATCAGGGATATTAGTCCAAGTTTATGGGAATAATGCCATGAAGAAAATGGCAGTGTACAAATGGATTAACACTTTTCTAGGGAAGAGAAAGCGTCACTGAGGAGGAGAGGCCAGGACTGCCAATAATGAACAGAATTGCAAACATTCATCAAATTGTGTGTCAAAATCATTGTCTGACTGTGAGCAGCATTGCAGACCAAATAAACATTCAGAGAGAAACAGGAAAATCTTAACTGAAAATCTTGTCATGAGAAAGGTATATGCAAAAATGGTCCCAAAGGAGCTCTTTAATTACAAAATGCACCAGCTCACACAGCATTGTTTGTGAGGGAGTTTTTAGCCAGTAAACAAATAACTGTATTAGAACACCCTACTTACCTGATTTTGCCCCCATTTTTTTCTTTACCTGAAGAAAAAGGAAATATTGAAAGGAAGTCATTTTTATGACATTCAGGACAGCAAGGGTAATATGATGACAGCTCTGATGACCGTTCCAAAATTGCTTTGATGGGTGGACTAGACACTGGCATTGGTGCATAGTTTCCCAAAGTGAATATTTCAAAGGGGACCACAGCGATATGTGACAATGTGGTGTGTAGCACTTTTTCCTAGGATAAGTTCACGAACTTAATTGTCAGATCTCATCTACCTTGATTTCAAGTGTGCATAGATCATGTATACCAGTCGACTTTATATTAGTTGATTGTAACAAAAGTTTGAAAAATTTTGAAAACTAGAATGAAATAAAACGACATTTTCTGAGTGAAAGTAGAGATTAATAATAAAAACAAAAAACTGGTTACACAACAATGTGAACATACTTAACACTACTGAACTATACACTTAAAATGGTTAAGATGGGCTGGGCTTGGTGGCTCAGCCTGTAATCCCAGCACTTTCGGAGGCCGAGGTGAGTGGATTGCCTGAGCCCCCGGGTTCGTGACCAGCCTGGGCAACTTAATGAGACCTCATCTCTACAATAAATCAAAAAATTAGCTGGGTGTGGTAGTGTGCACCTGTAGTCCCAGCTACTTGGAAGGTTGAGGCAGAAGGATCACTAGAGCCCAGCAGGTCAAGGCTGTGGTGGCCGGAAGCAGCTGGGCGACAGGGTGAGACTCCAACTAAAAAAAAAAAATGGTTAAGATGATAAATTTCAGTATATATATTTTACTACAGTTATTTTTAAGAAACCTAAAAATTAAGGAACAACAACAAAAGCAAGTGACCTGATGGAACCGAAAAGAATGCATGGGGCAACCCCCTCAGGTCCCCTTCCACCATGGGAGCTTTCCTATCCTTTCAATAAATTCTGCTTAAAGGAAAAAAAAAGGAACGCATGGACGATTCTGTTTCTTTTGTGTGTGTGTGTGTGTGTTAAATGTGTAGAATTCCTTGGGTAGGATGGATGATTCTGTTTCTTAATAGTTAAATAGTGTGAGATGGGGCAGACTTTGCCACCATATATAAACCTGAGTTCAAATCATATGTCCTTCCAGTATCTTGAGATCCAAAAACAATCACCTTTAAAATTCTCTTTTCTCTTTATGTCAAGTAAAAAATATCACCTTGCTTTAGAGTAAAGATTTATTTCAAATTTATATGAAATGCCTGATAAATTCAAGTTTTAAAAAATATTACGTTTCCTCCTTCAAAGTTTTGGCCATTAAGTTAGTTTCATGAAGTGAACTAATGAATAGCCTTTGTATGAATTCATAATCTTTATTAACATTCAAAGAAGATACTAACATGGATGTCAAGAGGGAAATGCAAGATGTGGTCACAAGACTTTTTAAATTCCTCTTCTTTAAAGTTCAGGAACAGGTGAAGAGCAGTATTTTACTTTAGTGCCAATTTGTTCTAAATAAAAAATCAAGGTTATTCTCACATACAGTGCAGCCATAGAATAGAATTTTGGCCTCAAATAAAACTTCAAGTCAACACCCTACTTAAACAGATGATGATCTTGAAGCTCAGAGAGATTAATTGACTTCCTTGAATGTCTTACAGCTGATTAGTAGTAGAGCCAGGATGTTACTTAGTTTTATGTCAAGATTGGCCACCAGAAGTAAAACTGGTAGTACCAGAAGAAGAGATTAACAATACACAAAGAAAAAAGATAAAGTAAGTACAAATAAAAACAAAGCTTCCTTACAATGTGTAAAATTTTAGAGTGGAGTCAGAATGCCCATTTGCTACAGGGAGCAAAATCTTAAAGGTTATTTTATGTATTTTTAAACAAAGGCCCCTTTTCTTAGTCCTTTTGGGCTGCTATAACAAAAATACCATAAACTGAGTGGCTTATAAACAACAGAATTTCATTTCCTAGAGGCTGGGAAGTCCAAGATCAAGACACCAGCAGTTTTGGTGTCCAGTGAGGACTTCTCTGATTCAAAAATGACATCTTCTCACTGTGTCCCCACATGATATAGGGGGAAAGGTAGCTTTCTGGAGGCTCTTTTAATCCCATTAATGAGGTTCCACCTTTATGACCTGGTCATCTTCCAAAGGCCCCACCTCCTTTTACTGTCACATGGGGATTAGGTTTCAACATAAGAATTTTGAGGGGACACAAGCATTCTGATCATAGTACCCTTAAATTTGGAAACTCTTTTATAAACTCAATTATAAAACTCTGTTAAACAATTCTTGGTTCAAAAGGACAATATGAACAAAACTATAAAATTCTGAGAAGATAACAATAAAAATGACATATGAGGGTCTATAGGATGTAGCAGAAACAATGCTTAGGAAGATTTATAACAAATATCTGTAGAAATAAAATTTTTTTAAAAACTTAAATCTAAGTATCAAAGTATCAAATTCAAAACACTGGGGGAGAAACAATAAAGTAAACTGAAAGAAGATAGAAATAAAGGACTAAGAAGTATAAAAGCTGAAATTAACCAACTACTAAAGAGTAAACAGAAAAAATTATTAAAACAATAATCTTGTTCTTGAGATAAAAATCAAGAAAAGGGACAAACTACTACTAGCCCACCTAATTAAAAACAAGTTGTGGAGAAAAACAATATATATCCAAATAAGATATGACAAGAGGGAAGTAATTATCAAAACAGAGGAAATTGAAAATAAAATAAGAGACTACTTTGCACAACTCTGTGCAAATGTATTTGAAAACCTAAATTACATGGGCAACGTTCTATGAAAATGTAACTTATCAAAATTAATGCCAGTAGCAACAGAAAATCTAAACAGCCTGACGATACATGAAGTAGGGAAAATTGCAAAAGAGCTTGATTAAAAGCACCTTGCCCAGATGGTCTCACAGGGGAATTCTTTCAAATCTTTAAAGCTCAGATAATATCAATACTACTAAGAGAACAGAAAAATAAGGGAAAATTCCACATTCTTTTGATGATATGAATATAACTTTAGTACTAAAGTTGGATTAAGGAACAAAGGAAGCTACAGAGCTTACTTACCAATATCCAGGCAAAAAGTTTTAAGTAAAATATTAAATAGAATCCAGTGACACATAAAAAGTAGATTATGATCAATTTCTTTATTCCAAGAAATCAGATGTGATGTGCCAATCTATTCATATCATTTATCATATTAGGTCAGTAGATTTAAGGAGAAAATTTAATTATACGATCATTTCCTTAGATGCCAACAAGGCATTTATTTAAAAACAGTCATCACTCATTTCTTAAAAAAATGTTCAGTGAAATGGAACTCAATACATAGTTGCTTAATATGATTAAACATTCTCATATGTATACATATGTATATACATACTTGCACTCATATATATATATGCCAAAGTCAGCATCTTACTTAATAGGGGCAAAACTAGAGGCCTTCCCTCTAAAGTCAAGAACAGGAGAGGCATACCATTTGGAAAGAAAGAGTTAAAATTCTTCTCTATTTGCAGGTGAGGTTAAATGAAAACTTTGTCGTGTTAAATCTTAGTTGGAAATATCATTATGAACACATATTTCCTTGTTCCATCTACAGAATAGCCCTAGAAGTCGTGGTAATCTTGACAGTGAACATGCCTAGCAACCAGCTTGTGGTGTCTAGGGCTTCTTGGAGGAATGGCCAGTTTCAGATTTGAGTTAGGAAGTATTCAAGATGAGCTGGAACATTTTATTGTGTTAGAAAGCAAAGAAGTTACCAAAGGCTAATGACACGTGACACGAGACAACATGAAGAGGTTCTCATTAGCCAAAGATGGGACAATTTGAGACTCTGTCTCCCTCTCCCTCGCACCTGCAGTTAATTGAAATAAAGAATATATAAAATCTGAGTTTGTAACAACACTTTAAAAGAGAGAGAAAGCCAAACAACTCATTGTGCCCTGTTGGATGAATTAGGAATTAAGGTCTAACTCTGTAAGTTAGCAATAAAAGGAAAGAATTATGCATTTATCCTGCCTTTGTATAGACTGTAATTGAGGTAAACAAATAGCTGTAACTCATGAGAGAAAGTCATTCTTTATTTAATAATTCCAGCTAATAGCTGTGATGAGAATGATAGAATGAGAAAATGATTATTACATAAAAATTTTTTTTTTTTTAGTCGGAGTCTTACTCTGTCACCCACGCTGGAGTGCAGTGGCATGATCATAACGATCACGTCTCACAGCTGCCTCGACCTCCTGGGCTCAGGCGATCCTTCCATCTCAGCATCCTGAAGAGCTGAGCCTGCAGGCATGCGCCACCACTCCCAGTTAATGTTTTTTTAATGTTTTATGGAGACAAGGTTTTGCTATGTTGCTTAGGCTGGTCTCGAACTCAAGCAATCTGCCCGCCTCAGCCTCCCACAGTGCTGGGATTTTTTTGTTTGTTTTTGAGTTGGAGTCGCACTCTGTCGCCCAGACTGAAGTGCAGTGGCCGCTCCTGGCCACCGCAGCCTCGACCTGCTGGGCTCTGGCGATCCTTCCGCCTCAGCCTTCCAAGTAGCTGGAACTACAGGCATGAGCTACCACGCCCGGCTTATTTTTTGATTTATTGTAGAGATGAGGTCTCGCCAAGTTGCCCAGGCGTGAGCCACTGCTCCTGGCATTATTCTATTAGTCTTGATAAAACAACAGGTTAAGGCAATGACCATCAGAAGGTGAAACCACTAGAGAAAGGGTGAGGGGAACTTAATGATACAGAGTTCAGGCTGTCACTACCTCAGTCCATTGATTGGTCACTAAGAGAGGGACTGGCAAACACCACTCCCAGTGGGAGGCAATAGAAAGTACACAGTGCTACCTATGAATTATTTTTGCTAAAAAGTGGGACCTGAGTTTAATCATGCTTCTAGAGCTAACTTCCATTTACAGAAGATAGGCAAGAAAGAGAAAGAAATTAATGGTAACATGAGGAAACAAGCAAATCCAGAATGAGAGCCAGCTGGAACAAGTGCCCTGCTTTCTGCAACAGATTAGTGGCATTAAATAAATACGGGTGGTTGAGGTGTGACTTCTAGATTAAAGAAGACACGAGAGACATGCACCCAAAGGTAATCAATATGTGGACTGTGTTTGATCCTGATTAAAACCTATTTGAGAGGGAAAAAAGACATTTTTCAGGCAGTGAGGAAATTTTGATTATGGACTGAAAGTGTTAGATGATACTAAGGAGTTAATAATTTTATAATATATAATAAATACATTGTGGTTATGTTTTTAAAATTCTGTGTTTTTTTGCCGGGCTCGGTGGCTCAGCCTGAATCCCAGCACTTTGGGAGGCCAAGGCAAGTGACTTGCCTGAGTCCACGGGTTTGAGATCAGCCCAGGCAACTTGGCGAGACCTCATCTCTACAACAAAAATTTAAAAATTTTTTAAATTAAAGATAAAAAAAATTGTATGTTTTTTAGAGAGGTACACTGAAGAAGTCAGAGTTCCCTTAACATACTTCAGCAGAGAATGAGAAAAAAAGGAAAAAAATGGGACAATGAAGCAGATATGTCCAAATGCTGGTATTGTTGAGTTGGAGGGATGGGTATATGGTTCCATTATGCCATCCCTTCTTCTTTAGAATATATTTTAAATGTGTTATAATAAAAAGTGTTTAAGCTGTTGAAGCTATGATCCATGACAGTGAGAGTACACTAAACTTCCTTGAAAGATAGCAGCCATGGAAGAGGAGAGCCAGCAGAGAAGAGAGGAACAGGTACACCTGGGGGAGTGATGGCAGGAGGGCCCAGTGGAAAACTGATCCCACCTGTGTCCTCTGTCACCACCCAGCTCACAGGGAATCTGACTTCTCTATCCAGATAAGCAGCCAAAGGCAGGGCTGTGAGGTAGTTTCCTGCCCCAGTGCCTCACACCCCAACGGTGCCTGAAGGGGTGGGGAGAGCATGTTGGTGGATGCCCCATGGAGTCTCTGCTGGATACAGAAGAGGCAGAAGTCATGGAGCAAGGGACTGTTCAGGCATTAGACAACTTCCTGAAGTGGAAGCACTTGTGTGGGCAGTGAGCTGGAATGAGAGGAGTTTGGTCTGAAGAAATAGTTTCTTTAACAGCACTGTTCTAAGGGAGATAAAGTCCAGGAGGTGAAGGGGGAGCATCATGGGCATTCAGAGGGTCAGGTAGCCTGAGGCTTGAGGCTGGTTGGTGGACAAGTCTCATTCATACTGAGGTGGAAATTATCCAGGATGATGGGAGAGTCCCTCCCCACAGCCCCCTAACATTTTATTATGACCATTTCAGAAATACAGCAAAGCTGAAAGAATTTTACAGAAAATACTCATATATCCAATGCCTGGATTCTCCTTGTATCTTTTTACTCTACATATCTGTCTATCCATCCATCTGTCTATCCATCCATCTGTCCATTTTTCATGTTTTACTCAAGTAAGTTGCAGACACTACTATGCTTCTCTCATGTAGGAATTTTGAGGATTCAACGTGAGAGTATTTTTTAACTGTTAGGAACTGTAGGAATACAGTGTTTTAAATCTGGCTAAGAAGTTGCCTGACTTCAGATTGCAAATGACTCGATTCTTAAATCAACTTTGGGAGCTGAGCCAGACCCAGATGAAGCTGGGGCCACCCTACGTTTCCTTGCTCACAGGAGCCATCGCCACTGACTCCACAGGTCAGCATGCAGCTGCAGCACCTTCCATCTTGCACCTCTGTGCACTTCCGTCACAGATGCCAACACTCCTCGGCTCTGAGCACAGAACTGCAGTCCAATCCCAGGACAAGTGTAGTACATGGAAGGGAAGGCTGAGGTGGTATATTCTGGAAGGGAACTAGTGGCAGTGCCAGTAATCCAATCACTTCTTCCAGGTGGACTTGGTTCCTTCCTTTCGCCTTCATTTCTTCTCTTGAACCATGGTTGTTTCTCATCCGAGGTGGCGTGATTCTAATTCAGTACCTGTCTCTTAACCATGGATAGCTAGAAAATGATAACTCAAGGTGGAGTTCCAAGAGGAATAGCCTTGTGTTTTATTAAATATTAAAACTCTTTTGTTCTCATGAGCCACTTACAACTTGGGCTTTATTTCTACTTATATGGAGAAAATAAAAAGTACTAGGGGAAAAATATTTGTACTTTTGGTTTTGACTTGGCCCTGGTCTCTGAAGCAGGCCAGAGTTAGAGTTTGGGCTAACTGATGTGCTCTGTGACCTGGGCACATTCCTTACCTGGCAGTGACTCAGTGTCTGCATGTGTAAATGAGGACGCTCATGCCTGCTCTGCCTTGCTCTTGCTGGTGAAAATGCACCTGTCTGCCTAGATGAGTAGGGCCTGGACTCAGCACTTAACCTTGTGTCCTTTCTGTCCTTCTGGAGAACATCTTCTTATAAAGTCTTGTGTCGTCTCCTCACTGGGGAGGAGAGAAAGAGAACTGGTCTGCTAAGCCCCAGCCTTGCCACTGTTTAGCCTTGCCGCTGGGCCCCAGGCGGTTGTTTCCAGAGGCTTCAGATGAAATGAGCAGGCTGAGAGCAAGTGAAACTCTTGTCCTTGGAGAATGCCTGTCAAAAGGGCAGGCTGAGTGAGGGTAGCGTTCTGATGTCCCTCTGCCTGGTTGCTCCCCTCACGTCCCCTAGAACCCTGGGGCTCTCTCCCTCCCTGCACTGGTGTCTCTGAGGTCACCTCCAGCCTCTTCAAGCTACCATTCTACACAGTCATACACTGTCCCCCTTACCTTATTTTCCTCATATCACATTACCTAACAAAATGTGTTTGTTTATTGTACCTCTTCCCTTTAGAATGAAAACTGCAAGTACAAGAACTCTGTTTTGTTCACTTCTGTGTCCCCAGCACCCAGAACAGAACAGTGCCTGGCACATAATTGGCACTCAGTAAACACTGTTGAATGATTAAATGAATGAATGAATGAATGAATGAGAAACAAAGCCATAGACCTGTAATATAAGGCCAGAAGAGCCGGGCTCGGTGGCTCAGCCTGTAATCCCGTGCTTTGGGAGGCTGAGGTGAGTGGATTGCCTGAACCCGTGGGTTCGAGACCTGCCTGGGCAACTTGACAAGACCTCATCTCTACAATAAATAAAAAACATTAGCCGGGCATGTAGCACGCGCCTGTAGTTCCGGCTACTTGGAAGGCTGAAGCAGAAGGATCGCCAGAGCCCAGCGGGTCGAGGCTGCAGTGGCCAGGAGTGGCCACTGCACTCCAGTCTGGGCGACAGAGTGAGACTCCAACTCAGAAAAAAAAAAAAGTGTATATATATATATATATATATAAGGCCAGAAGCCTCCGTCTCCTGTTCCCACCATCCTGGTGCTCTCTGGGCCTGCTGCCTCTGTTCCTGAGAACTCTGTGGTCCTCTCCTTTGACGGAGACTCTGTTTTCCTCTTTCTTGATTGACAATTTGCTTAGGTATAGATATCTAGCTTAAAAAGTATTGACAATTTGCTTAGGTATAGATATCTAGCTTAAAAAGTATTACTCTCAGGCCAGGCTCGGTGGCTCAGCCTGTAATCCCATTACTTTGGGAGACCAAGGCTAGTGGATTGCCTGAGCCTGCAGGTTCGAGACCAGCCCAGGCAACTTGGCGAGACCTCATCTCTACAATAAATCAAAAGTTAGCCGGGCATGGTAGGGCGCGCCTGTTGTTCTGGCTACTTGGAAGACTGAGGCAGAAGGATCACCTGATCCCAGCAGATTGAGGCTGGGGTGGCCGTGAGCATGCCATTGCACTCCAGCCTGGGTGACAGAGTGAGATTCCAACTCAAAAAAAAAAAAAGAAAGAAAGAAAAAGTATTTTTCTCTGAATCTGACAAACATTGTTCTACTATAGTCTAACTGTGAATATTGCTATTGAGACATCTGATGCTATTCTGTTTCCTAAATCTTTGCATGACCTGCTTTTTTGCTCTGGAAGCTTTTAGCATCTTCTCTTTATTCTTGATATGTTTTAACATGATGTGCCTTGTATGGTCTTTTTTCATTTTTTCCAGGCTTTTAGAATGTGGTCCTTTGAATGTGGACATTGATGTCTTCCCATTTTGAGGAAACATCTTCTGAGGTTGAATTATTGAGTTATTTTTATTTACTCCTCTTCTCTTTGGAGATTCTATTAATTTGCTGTTGGAACATCATTGATTCTTATATATTCTCTGCTATATTTGATCTCTCTTTTTATACTGTTTTCTGGGAGCGTTCTATGATTTTATTTTCCAACCTATTTAAACTTTTTAATGGTTTTATCTTTAATTTTTAAAAGTCCTTCCTCCTTATTTATTTTGATTTCTGTCTTTGATGTTGGAAAGTTTTCCTAAAAACATCCTTGATCCTTAGTTAAGTATTCATAGGTAAAAGCACGTCACTAGAAAGCAGGAATTTGAAGATATTTGTATACCTATGTTCATAGCAGCATTATTCACAATAACCAAAATGAAGCAACTCAGTGGCTACTTATGAATGAACAGATAAACAAACTGTGGTATATTCATGCTATAGAATGTTATTCAGCCATAAAAAGGAGGGAATCTCTGGCATGTGCTGCAGTATGGATGGATCTTGAGGACATTATGCTGAGTGAAATAAGCCAGTCCCAAAAGGACACATACTGCATGAGTCCACTGAATGACTATCTAGAGTAGTCTGATTCATAGAGAAGAGAGTAGAATGGTGGTTGCCGGGGGCAAGGGGGAGGGGGAATGATAAGTTAGTATTTAATGAGTGGAGATTTTCCATTTGGGAAGATGAAAAAGTTCAGGAGCTGGATGGAGGTGATGGTTGCATAACAAGGTGAATGTACTTAATGTCACTGAACTGTTTATTTAAAAATGGTTAATTTTATGTTATGTGCATTTTATCATACACAAAAAAGAGTGAGTCACTAGCAAGAAAATTGGAAGCTCTTGAGCAAGCCAGCTCTTTCCCTGGGAGAAGTGTCTGTGCAGGGTCAGGGGAGGCTCTGGGCTTCCATGTGTTCCATTCGTTGGCATTCACTGATTCCTCTTGCTTTTAGCGCTTGCACCCACTCTACCCTGCTCTTTGTGACTGGGTCCTGCTCCCCTAAATCTGGGGCCGGGGTCGCAGAGCAAATTGGTTTCTCTGTGGTGTTCCCTCTGCAGCCTCTGCTTTTTCTCATCCTATAGCCACTCTTGAACTCGTTTTCCATCTTATAAAAAGTATTGCATTGTCTGTTCTTTTTTTCTTTGTGTCTTTATATCTTTTTTATTTTTTGGCAGGAATTCAGCAAAGAGAAGAGATGATATGCATGTACTATACACCTTTTCTTTTCTTTTCTTTTTTTTTTTTTTAGTTGGAGTCTCACTTTGTTTCCCAGGCTGGAGTGCAGTGGCATGCTCATGGCCACCACAGCCTTGACCTGCTAGGTTCAGGCGATCCTTCCGCCTCAGCCTTCCAAGTAGCTGGAACTATAAGCGCGAACCACCACCCCCAGCTAATTTTTTTACTTATTGTAGAGACAAGATCTTGCCAAGTTGCCCAGGCTGGTCTCAAACCCCTGAGCTCAGGCAATCCTCTCTCCTTGACCTCCCAAAGTGCTGGGATTACAGGTTTGAGCCACCACACCCTGCCTCTCCACCTTTTCAATTAGGAGTTGGCATAGGCCGGGCTTGGTGGCTCAGCCTGTACTCCCAGCACTTTGGGAGGCCAAGGTGAGTGAATTACCTGATCCCGTGGGTTCGAGACCAGTCTGAGCAACTTGGAGCGACCTTGTCTCTACAATAAATCAAAAATTAGCTGGGCATGGTAGCGCATGCCTGTAGTTCTGGCTACTTGGAAGGCTGAGGTGGAAAGATCCCCTAAGCTCAACAGGTCAAGGCTGCAGTGGCCGTGAGTGTGCCACTGCACTCCAGCCTGGGTGACAGAGTGAGACTCCAACTCAAAAAAAAAAAAAATTAAAAAAAAAAAGAAGAAGTTGGCATAAGTACTTTTTAATACTTTTTAATACAGTGAGTATACTTATGGATATACCACTTTAATCTTTTTAATCCACTCACATACAAATGAAAATTCAAAATGCTTATTTCAGCCAACAATTCATTTGATCTTATTGTCCATATCAGTACAGCCATCACCTAGGAGCTGTAATCAAGATGTGGTATCAGCATCTAAAACTAGTTAGCTACAGACACTTTCAAGGTTGTGTCCTTTTCGTTTACAACTGCGCTAACATAGCTCTGTGTCCTGATAGGATGAGACATTCCTTAAAGTAAGCAACAATAATAATGTTTAGGGAACTAAATCCTGAATGTCTTCTCTATTTGTCAGTTCTCAAGAGGGTTGAAAAATATACTATGAAAAGTGGTGTGCATGTATGTGTGTGTGTGTGTACGTGTGCTCGCATGCGTGTGTGTGTGTGATGGCAGGTAGGTATGTGGATTAAGGGGAGGGCTGGAAAGGAAACACTGCGTGATGGCATAGCTCACTGTTTTGTAATGGTTTATCTTAATTGTTTAATACTATGTAATGGCACACTAAAATTAGTTGGGTTGTTTTTAAACCTAATTTATGATGACCATATATTACCATTTAGATACATTTGCGCTAAAAATGTGAGGTCCATAAAAAAAGAATTCCATCTTTGAATTAACACCAAGCATTATAGAACTAGTAGATCAGGTTGATAGGCACTGACTAGCAAAGCTTGAGCAAAACTTGGAACTAGAAGCAGTTGGGTTTGTGCAACAACATTTGTGTAAGGCTTTAAGATTCACGAAGTGGTGATAGTTTCCATTTTGGCTGCCTATCATAGGAATTACATGTAATTTTAATAGCACCATTTTTTTCTTTTTAAATTAGGGATAAAATGAGTAAGCCTACAGTGGATTAAATGTAAGAGAGCTCATTACTTATTCAGGAAATCTTGTTCTGTCTTCCCAAGGTGTTCTGTTTTTGTCAAATCCTGTGTGTAAAGATCACATACCAGCCCAAAGCATTACGTAGTGCTCCTGAGACTACAGAAATGCTAGCGCTATATTGAATAATAATATATTGAAATTTTAAGACATTATGAAGAAAGAGCTGCAGAATAGCTGGTATTTACCAGTAATCTTCTTGTAACATGAGTATTTAAACCATCAGGTTTTAAAGGAAGATAGCTCCTCCAACTGAATACATTTTTCAAATAACAAGAACAAGGCAATTATTCCATAAAATGACAGGTTCCTTCTTAAATTTCATTTTAATAGTTAAAACTTGAATGTTTTAGTTATTTTGTAGTATCTTACTTTGGAATATGCCAGAACAAAAACAGTAACCACATATTTTGTGTTCAAAAATTAATTTTACAAGTCTTTAAAAAGATCTATAATTTGTAAAATTCTACAACCGAAGTAAAAATGATAGCAAACACTAAGAGAGTGCTTTGCTAGAGTACTTTATATATTTACTCAGGTTCTAAATCTTTTCCAGGTTGTATGAAATCTTATTGGGCAAATTGAAGGAAGATTTTGCAGTGGTTGAGGTTTGAATCTTAACCTTTTGCACTTGGATGTCCTCTCAAAAGGAGCATTATACATCTAGCAAACTATTGGGATGTCCCCATCAGGGAACATAAAGAGAATCCTGGTGATTATACAGGACAAACTTATGCCAGTACAAATTTCTCATTCAAGTTGCACAAGTTTCTCATTCAAGTTGCACAAAAAAGCAAATAAAGACATGAAATATATACTGAGATATATGTTTTAAAAAGTAGTAGTTGGTGTTACGTAGAAAGAGATTGTCCTTCCACATCATCTTCGAACAACAGACTGAAGAACAGATTACATATTATTAATGTGGTAGGAAGAAAACAAGACTGCATTGTCTGCTCAAATAGAAAAACACCAGGTGGAAGACATCAAATTACTATTGTACAACATGTATCAATGAACCAGCAATGAATGTTGGTGACTGTTTCACACATTACCACACATTAGAAAAATATATATAATTTTTTTTTTTTTTTGAGTTGGAGTCTTACTCAGTGGCCCAGGCTGGAGTACAGTGGCATGTTCACGGCCACCCCAGCATCGACCTGCTGGGTTCAGGCGATCCTTGCACCTCAGCCTTCCAAGTAGCTGGAACTACAGGCATGCGCTACCATACCGGGCTAATTTTTTTGAATTATTGTAGATATGAGGTCCCACCAAGTCATCCAGGCTGTTCTCAAACCCGTGGGCTCAGGCAATCCTCTCACCTTGGCCTCCCCAAGTGCTGGGGTTACAGACTTGAGCCACCGCACCTGGCCCAATTTTGATTTTTTTGTCATAAATAAGTTCCTCAATGCCCAACATTCCATTATAAACCAAATGTCATTACAATAAAATAATTGGTTCCAGCACTACACTGTTTAATATGAAGTGATTTGTTTTTCTCTATTTTGTAAAAAAAGTGCGGTTAAGTTGCTGGTAGGTGATCTGCAAGATGTCTCCAGGTGCAAAGAGTTAATATAAAATCTTTTATAACACCTAATGCTAAATCCACAGTAAATGAGATTGTATGGTTTAAGGATTAGCCAGTGATTTTCCAGTTGGAAGCGCGTTTAGCTGGTAATGGGTAACATGGGATGAAGGTGGGTGGTTTTTCAATTCATGAAGAGGAATTGGAGAATTACTAGGAATTACTATGGTAGTTGGCCAGTAAGTTGCAAAGAGGCAGTTTAAGAGGGTAATTTTTGAAAAACCCATTTACTCCTTAAACATTTTATTTTAATTAAATACATGTAAATGCACATTTATTCACCAATTCTTCATTCAACATAAGTCCCATATCTTTTCTTTGAATATGGATCTGCTTCATCCCGCGTCTTTGTTTTTACATTAACCACTGCCATGTTGCAGTTGGAGTTTCTTAAAGTGGAAAGACTTAAGGATTCCTGGAGAATCTGGTAGTTGACCTGGGAGTTTTAATAATTTTCCTTCGTCCTTTTGCAGGTACTCTCTCTCACATCTAACTTGACAGCATTTTTTTAGCAATCAGCCTTCATAAGCATTTCCAAAGCATCCATCGAACAACAATTTTTTTGTGCTTATTTATCAGTTACAATGACAAGTGCAAGTGGAATAGGAGAACTAAGGTTGTATTGTTCACGGAGCTCAGTGGTAAGAGTGTGTATATGTGCATGCATGTATATGTGTGTATGTTGCAGGGTTGGGGAGAAGACAGATGGTGTTCTCAGTGGATGTGCTTGCTTCAGGGAGGAGGTGGAGAGCCATGGTTGATAGGCAGAGTGGTGCCAGTGGAAGTCGGATGTGACTGCTCTCTGCCTTGTTTGGTTGTGATATGAGCATTTAGGAAGCCTCAGAGACTCCTCCTGAAGGTCCTCCTTTCTTGGCCTTCTCAGCTCCACGTCACAGCTGTTTTCTCCCTTGGGTTCTTCCTACATGGGCTGTTCTGGCATGACTGAACCTGCTCTCACCGTACCATGACTGCTTCATTGCAAACTGAGAGTCCTTCACATCTTGGTCATTTCTGACACTCATCATAGTATCTGGCTGTAAATACAAGTTACTTAGACAGAATCTTACTGCTTTCTGCTGCCTGGCCTCTCCAGGCTTCCTGAGATGGTGCTGCGGCTAATTTGGATCCCAGGACCTCTGAAGATGGGTCAGTTGAGCAAATAGAGTTATTCAGGAGCTCTCTGTAGAGCATCTCTGTAGAGCATCCTCAGGCAGATGTTTACTTGGTTTAGTGAACAAATGTTTACTAAAGAGGTAGAACTGTGACCTATGATACATGAAAACACAAGGGAAGAAACCGTATTCATATAAGGGGTAATCTACACTGGTGAGTCAAATTCCTAATTTGTAAAAGGCTCAAGTCAAAAAATGTTTTGTACATTTAAAAAATATTAATAGTAGAAAACACTAATACTGTTTGGATTGCTGTCGTTAGCTTATTTCACTCATGCACATTAAATTCCTCCCCTTGTGTGACAGGCAGATCCCACCCTGTTGAGGTTTAATAATGCCATGAGAATATGGGAAGCAGGCCTGCAGGGAGAGAAAAGTCACTCCCAGAAGGGCTTTGAAGATTGTTTTCTCATCTGCTTTTTATTTTTATATGAAAGCAGGGTCCTCTATAGTTCATCTTATCTCTGTCTCTCTAGCCAGAAATACTTTGGCCCATAAAAATAGAAAAAAATCTCCAGTTAAGAGTGACACAAGTGCAGAGGTTAAAATATTCATTTCTTTGAAGTGAAATCAGTTTTTTTGGTCTGGGTATAATGAAACTCCCTTTCTCCCTCTCTGGTTCCTCTCCCCCTACACCACCCGGGTCACCCAGCCAGGAACTTTGTTGGCATATTTAGATCCTTCTTCACTCACTCTCACTTACAAGTTAATTGCAAGTCCAGAAGTACACTCTATAAAGTGTCTCCTGAACATATTCTGTGAGCTTTCTTCTCCTGCCATGTCCTTAGGCACTTGAATATTATAGTTCTTAACCCTTTTGAGGTTATGAGCCCCTTCAGTATCTGATGAAAGCCATAAGCCCTCTTCTAGAAAAAAAATGTACGTGTATGTATACACACACAATTGTGCAGCCATTTCAAGAGATTCATAGACCTTGATTAGGAAACCTCATCAGAGTCATTTTCCTGCCTGTAATACCTCCTACAGCAAATGAATACTCGACATTTTTACCAAGTTTTCCTTCCAAAATAGATTTAATCATGTCAGTCCTCTATTTAAACACTTTACTGACTTGCCATTGACTGTAGCATAAAATCTAGTATATTTAGCCTGATCTTTTAAGACCTCTGTATTCTACTTTTTTGGGGGGGCGAGATGTTTCCCTGACTTTACAAACTTCCTACTGCCTAATTTGCTGTTCCTCATACTTACTTAGGATCAAGTTTACATAACTTTTGGCCTGTTTGTACTATTCTTGTACCTAGAATTTTTACCTATTCGCCCTCCTTTTCTTCACCTGTTGAAAACATCTTGATTATTCCAAGCTCTGATGAGTGGTTGCTTATAACACTTACTTGTTTGTTAATCCTGCTCATCTCTGCTTCCTGCGTTCCTGCAGAACTATTTACATGGAAGGGACTGCAGCCTTTATTCTGTTGAACCATATGAAATTATTATTATTATTTATTTATTTATTTTTGAGTTGGAGTCTCACTCTGTTGCCCAGATTAGAGTGCAGTGGCTGCTCCCGGCCACCGCAGCCTCGACCTGCTGGGCTCCGGCGATCCTTCCACCTCAGCCTTCCACGTAGCTGGAACTACAGGCGCGTGCTACCACGCCCGGCTAATTTTTTGATTTATTGTAGAGATGAGGTCTCACTGCCTAGGCAGGTCTCGAACCTGCGGGCTCAGGCAATCCACTCACCTCAGCCTCCCCAAGGCGCGGGATTATAGGCTGAGCCACTGAGCCCGGCCCATATGAAATTATTGATATTCAGCTTACTTTGCAATTTATTTTTTATTTACATATAGTAAAATTCATTTTTTTGGTGTACAATTCTGAGAGGTTTTTAAAAATAGAGTTGTGGGGTACATGTGAGGATTTACTACATAAGTAAATTGCATACATGTGAGGTTTGAGCTTTTTGCGTGTGCGCTCTCCCCCAGGTAGTGGACCTGGTACCCAGTGTGTGGTTGTATTCCCCTTATCTCCCCTCCTTCCCTCTAGCAGTGTCCAGTGTCTGTTCCTGCTTTTGTGCTCATGTGTCCAGTGATTGGACCTGCTTGTGAATGAGCAGTTCTGAGAGTTTTGATAAATGCACTGAGTTATATAACCATCACCACAATCAAGTTACAGAATAGTTCAATCACCCCTTTATATATTGTTTGTATCACTGCAAATAATATATGGGTCAACCTAATATTTAATTCTAGATTAAATAGTTGTTTGCCTATTGTTATGGATTGCCTGTTTGTATTGAAAATTGATATGTTGAAATCCTAACCCTCAATGTAAGGGTATTAGGAAGTGAGGCCTTTGAGAGGTGATTAGGCCATGAGAATGGAGCCCTCATGAATGGAATTAGTGCCCTCATTAGAGGAAGAGAGATCAGAGAGCCTTTCTCTTTCTCTCTCTGCCATGTGAGGACACAGCAAGAGGGCAGCCAGGAAATGTGTCCTCTCCAGACACTAGGTCTACCAGAACCTTGTGTTCTTGGACTTCTCAGCCTCCAGAATTGTGAGAAATAAATATTTGTTGTTTAAGCCACCCAGTCTGTGGCATTTTGTCATAGCAACCCAAAGTGACTAAGATACTTGCCTTTCTGCTCATTAGACTGTAAACTTCTCAAGAATGTTCCTTATTCTTCTATTTCCCCATAGCTTCTAACATAGAGCCGGGTGTATTTTAAGTTCCCAGGACCTGAGTCTTAGTTGAGACAACAGATGAATGCATGGTTAACAAAAATAATTATGAAGTTTGCTTTAATTATGAGATTGAACCTCCCTCATTCTCATTTTCCTGACTGTCCCTTCTTCAGCTGAATTTACCACTGGGTTCCACCATGCCCTGCCCAGTTCCTGAGGCAGTCATAATAGAAACAGCAACTCAGCTCCTTCAGCCTGTGGGTTTCGAAGTCAAGTTAGAGACTGAGCAGGTCTGGTGTGCTGTGCTCTGAGCCTAAGGCATCAGCACCACCTCTTGGGCAGTGGGCAACTGCTGGCTTGACTGCATGCGAGCAGGTTTCATGAGGGACACCAGTGCAGGTGAATGTATTGTAGAGGAAGGAAGTGACTTTATCTTCACCACATTCTTGATTTGCCTCTACTCTTTCTGAGATCATCATGGCACAACTTACTGCCTGCTGTGCTCTGAAAGCAACAGAGCTCTCTGGAACTGACAGTGCCAGCTAGAGACCAGGACAGGGGCACCCTTTGATCTCAAACGTCACTCTTACCATGCAGGTTTGTGTCTCCTTTTCCTGTCTTTCAGGGCTCAGAGCTCATTTAATCCCACCTCAGGTAATCTTTTATTCTCTTTCAGTTTACCCAGTCACACATAATTGATGATGCAGAATCCATGCCTGAGTTGGGGCCTTCCTGTGCTCAAGTGTGTTATTTTTAGGAGAGGAGGTGATTGTTCTCTTATCTTTAGAGTTATTGGGAAAGAGATTTTGCTAGTCATTATGCATGTCAGTAATTACACAACCTATTTATAAGTGCTTTTTGTTACTAGTATTATGAGCAAAGTTGTTAGAGCATTTTCAACTTTAATGAAATATTGTAGAATTGCCTACATTCAGGTAGTGTCAACTTCTTGTTTTAATTGAAATATACTTCATATAAACAGTGTTTAAAATGTAAAAGTAGGCATGATACCAGAAATATTTTTGAAGTGGAAAGGTTAAGGGAGTGAGGAAAGTGTTCAAAAACAGGGCTGTATTTAGGACTTCCTAGCGATAGGCCAAACGCTTTGGCAGAGATTCAGGTATTGTAGCAAAGAACTTGGGTGGGGTAGACCCAGTCAAGTCATTCTTTCCACTTTAGTGTTTAAAAATATAAACATGCTTTGATGTTAAAGGAGAAAGTGAGTGTACATAGAAAATGAGTACTATATTTATTTCTTCTCAAGTTTCTATAACATTTATTAGAATAAATAGCTCTGTCTCTACTGCCGGCTATTGTTGAGGCGGTGAGTAAAAGTTCAAATTATTTTTCCAGATTAAGGCGTTTTCTCCAGTGATTTTTAGTAGTACAAATAAACAAATATCACATTGCCTTTTAGAGTGTTTTCTGATTTCAGTGCTGATTTCGCAGTCCTTTGTGGAGCATAAATCTGGATCATTCTAAAAACTCTGCTTTGACTGAGATAAGCAATGAAGACTTAAAGAATATTTAAAAGGGGCAACCCCTTCGGGTCCCCTCCCACTGTGGGAGCTTTTCTGTCCTCTCAGTAAATCCTGCTTTCTCACTTAAAAAAAAAAAAAAGAATACTTAAAAGAGCTAAGTTAATTTCCCACCTCTGCCTCCTACAATTAACCAGTGGATGGGTTCCATGTGAAGTGTGAAGCCCTGGAAGGGTATAGCCACTCTATTCCTCAGGGATCTGGGTTCTAATCCACATTTGGTGAGGAGGGATGCTCAGCTCCCCTCAAACCTTGCCTGAGCATGATGTGGGAACTGGACTTGCCAGGAAGCAGTGTCCTGGTACAGCAGCAGGTCTTGACACAGCAGAAGACCATTTGTGCTCTGGAAGCTGCTGAGGACTCAAGACTTAGACATCAGGAAAGCTGACTGTTTTTGACTCAAGCAGTTTCTCCATAATTAGTTTGAAGAGCACCAGAATTTCTTCTTTCTGGATTATCACAATGAAATATCATTTTTATTTTTTTGTTGTTGTTGTCTTTTTGGTGTTTTTTTGGTTTTTTTGAGTTGGAGTCTCACTCTGTCGCCCAGACTGGAGTGCAGTGGCCACTCCCGGCCACCGCAGCCTCGACCTGCTGGGCTCCGGCGATCCTTCCGCCTCAGCCTTTCAAGTAACTGGAACTACAGATGCGTGTTAGCACACCTGGCTAATTTTTTTTATTTATCGTAGAGATGAGGTCTCGCCAAGTTGCCTAGATGGGTCTCGAACCCGCGGACTCAGGCAATTCACTCACCTGGGCCTCCCAAAGCGCGGGATTACAGGCTGAGCCACCAAGCCCGGCTGTAATATCATTTTTAAATTAGCCAATCTTTTCTTTTAAAAAGTTAATGTCTCTATAAAGCAGTCACTTGTTTTTATTTGTGAGTAATTATTTATGTTCCTGCTACCAGATAGCTGAAACTCTTTGAAGCTCTTTGAAGTTGAAAGGGGAGCAGGAAGACAAAGGAAGAGAGATTTTGAAGCACAGAGAGAGAACAGGCCTGAAGGGGCCAGCTCAGTGTGTTTGGCTCAGACAGACTGAGATCCCTCCAGAGTTGGAGAAAGGAATACCCAGAGTTCAAAGATAATAAGGACAAACGTTGCTTTTTTTGTGTTACCTTTGGCTAACTCTAGCCATAAGGAAATCACTAGACATTTGTTGGCAGAATGTAGAATTAAATGACTATGCAAGTTGACAGTCTTCCCTGACAGAAATGTTCTTATTGTGGTAGATAACACTTTAACAGAAAAATCCCTAGAATCCTCCCTTTCTGCATCCTCAGGCAGGAGCAAGGCCTCCAGCCCCCATGCCTCAGGGACGCTCCCTGCCATGATCCCTCATTGGCCAACAGCAGTACTGCCACGACCCAGTCTTCTACCCTCCATCCTTAAGATGATACTTACACTAAAAAAGTAACAGCAAACCTCTTCATCTTCATGATAGACGGTAGAGGGTCAGGGCCATGGCAGCTCTGCTGGTGACCTACAAGGGATCATGGCAGGGAAAGTGAACACTTCTACACTGTTGGTAGGAGTATAAACTAGTACAACCTCTGTGGAAAACAGTGTGGTGATTCCTAAAAGATCTAAAAATCGTCCTTCTGTATGACCCAGTAATCTCCCTTCTGGAAATATACCCAGAGGAACTCAAATCACTCTGTAAAAAAGATACCTGCACATTTATGTTTATTGCATCATTAGTCACAATAGCAAAAACATGGAACCAACTGTGCTGCCCATCAAAACTGAACTGGATAAAAAAATGTGGTATACATACACAATGGAATATTACACAGCCATAAGGAAGGACAAAATTATGAACCTTGCAGCAACTTGGATGGATTTAGAACCTATATTACTCAGTGATCTGTCATAGAATCAAAGAACTGAATACCACATGTTCTCACTCATAAGCAGACCCTGAACAATTATCATAATGCTATAAAAAAGGAATTGGCAGTAGTGGGAAACTGCCAGGGGAAAGGGTGGTACACTTCATCAGTAAGGGTACTTGATCTCTAACCAGGCAAAGTGGGGACCAAGGTGAGGCCCAAACTTTACCTGTACAATGATCACTTGTATATCTAATCCTGAATTGTATCCCAAATCCTAAAAGTTAAAAAAAAAAAGCAATAACTATTCTATACCAACCCTGATGGGTGTATAGAAGTTCCATCCTGGTGCTGACCACCCAGAATTAGCAAAGGCCCCACAAGTCAAAGGGCACAGTGCTCATCAAGACTGCCCTTACTTCAGGCACCAGCTGAACTTAGGGGTTCCCCAAACCACCCATACTTCTGACCACAAATTTGGGGGTTCCCACAGTCCTTTTGGGTTGGATAACTTGCTAGAACAACTCACAGAACTCAGAGAAATACTATACTTATGATTACAGTTTTATTATGTTCTGTGTGTTTGCTATTGTGAATAATGGTGCAATAAACATGCGCAAACAAATCAGGATGACCAGACAAATGGAGAGACACACAGGGCAAAATCTGGGAGGGAGCACAAAGTTCCTGTGTCCATTCCTGTGGGCACATCACCTTCTTGGCACATCCACGTGGTCACCAACCAGGAAGCCCCCCTCACTTCAGTGTCCAAAGTTTTTACTGGGGCTTCATTACAAAGACATGATTGATTAATCATTGACCATGTGACTGAACTGTCTCCAGCTCCTCTCTCCTTCCTGAGGATCAGGCAACCCTCTTTTCATGTGGTTGGTCTTCCTGGTGACCAGCTCCTATCCTGAAGCTATGTAGGGGCCCATCCTGAGTGGTCTCATTAGCATAACAAAGACACTCCTGTCACTCTGGAAATTCCAAGGGTTTTAGAAGCTTCCTGCCAGAACTTGGGACAAAGACCAGCAAATGGTTTATTATACCACAGTAATTATAATCATATAATTTAATAGGTCAAATAGTACTATATAACTCAAGGATACTCAGCCTTTAACTTTTCTGTAGTGCTAAATGACATGCTTATTGTAATGTCTCTTGATCTGTCTACTTTAGCTGTTATACACTGGTTTCCTGTTATGGAAGATGAAGAGGTATCCCTCTTACCCTGTCCCTCCCTAATCTTATCCCTCCCTTTCACTTCCATTTTCCTTCCCTCCCATACTTCAAGTTTATGCTATTGTGACTGTAAGTATTATTTATTGCCAAGCCACAAGTAGCGTGCTGTGACCACTTTTCCTTTCTTGTATTTCTTGAATATCTAGAATATTCTTATCACAGAATATATTTTTTAAATGGCCTCATTTTTTAAAAAATGGTTTGTTTTTATTTGCTTAGTTTTCTATGTACTGACTACTGTGTCTTCATAAACCAAGAAAATGACAGAGTCCTTCTTAGAGTTATTTTTCTTTTCTTTTTTTTTTTTGAGTTGGAGTCTCACTCTGTCACCCAGGCTGGAGTGCAGTGGCATGCTCATGGCCACCCCAGCGTCGACCTGCTGAGCTCAGGCAATCCTTCCACCTCAGCCTTCCAAGTAGCTGGAACTACAGGCAATTGCTACCACGCCTGGCTAATTTTTTTTATTTATTGTAGAGATGAGGTCTCGCCAAGTTGCCCAGGCTGTTCATGAACCTGTGGACTCAGGCAGTCCTCTCACCTCGGCATCCCAAAGTGTTGGGATTACAGACTTGAGCCACCACGCCCAGCCTTGAGTTATTTTTCACAGTCACACACCTTCAGTCTATTGGTTTTCCCTGGCACCTTTCCGGAGCCTCATCTTTTCCTGTCTCCAATGTGGATGCATTGTTCTCTAGGCCTTTGCACAGCCATTTCCCGTTAAGGACCCTCACTGTCATTTCAGGAATTTCCGTCACCTCTCTGATTTCTTGGGTCCAATGAGTCTTCCTCCATTAGTTTTCTGAGAAAGGGTACATTAATCAGTTTATGATGCTTTCAGCTATAGGTGATAGCCAGCTAAAAGTGATTTAAACAGAAGGGACATTTATTATATCAGATAAGTCTGAGTTAGGAATGGCTACAGGGCAGACTTAGTGATATCTTCAAGGACTTAGTTTCTTTCCAACTTTCAGTTCTTTGAGCCTTAGTGTAATGATTTGGCCTCATGGGAGATCTGCAAGATGGCTGCCGTGTTGCTGGTATCATATGTAGACCACAATATCTGCAAGTGAAAAATGAGCCATTTTCTCTGGTGAGCCCCTTTTTATTTTATTTATTTATTTATTTATTTATTTAATTAATTTGATTTGGAGTCTCACTCTGTTACCCAGGCAGGAGTGAAGTAGCACACTAACAGCCACCACAGCCTTGACCTGCTGGGCTCTGCCTCAGCCTTCCAAGTAGCTGGAACTACAGGCACACACCTCCATGCCCAGCTAATTTTTTGATTTATTGTAGAGACATGGTCTTGCCAAGTTCCCCAGGCTGGTCTCAAACCCGTGGGCTCAGGTAGTCCTCTTGCCTTCACCTCCCAAAGTGCTGGGATTACAGGTGTGAGCCACTGCACCCAGCTGGAGCCTCTTTTTAACATTTTTAAATTCTGTTTTAAATTTTTGTTTCAGGGAGTCCACAGGCGTGTTTATTATATGGACATATTGTATAGTTGTGGGGATTGGGTCTTAGGTGCCCCATTCCCCAGATAGTGAACATTGTACCTCGTAGGTAATTTTCTGAACCCTAACCCTCCTCCCCACTTTCCCACTTATTGGTGCCCCTAATGTCTGTTATTTCCATCTTTGTGACCATTTAGCTCTCACATATGAGTGAGAATGTGCAGTGTTTTGTTTTCTGTTTCTGAGTTCACTTAGGATAATGATCTCCAGCTCCATCCATGTTGCTGCAGAGGACATGATTTCGTTCTTCTTTTATGGCTGCATACTATTCCATGATGTATATATACCACATTTTCTTTATTCAATCAATTGTTGATGAGCATCTAGGCTGGTTTTTTGATTTTGCCATTGTGAACAGTGCTGCAGTGAATATATGAGTACAGGAATCTGTAGTGGCCAAAAGTTCAATCCGAGAGACCACCAAGAGCCAATTCCGATGAACGTTCAAGAGGGTCTTTATTTACAAGCTCGAGTCTGGACCTCTGTCGACAACCAACACAGCGGAGTACATTCAGAGGCCCTGATTTCCTTAAGCAGATGCCTTTTATGCTTTTACACAAAGGGAGGAGGAGTTTGGGGGGGCTTTCCAGTTTTGTTACCATATAATTGGGTAGTTCCTCTGGTGGTCAGCTTAATCGTGGAGGATTGGTTAGCCTGACTCGGGCTGACCTTGGCCCACTAGCTGGGGAAGTTGCAGAGACATCTGGAAACTTAGGTGATTTCTCCCTGGCACCTGATTGGTTGTTGCTAAGGGGAAAGTGAGACAAGGGAAGAATAACTGGAGCTTTGCAGTTTTTCCCATAACTGGAACTTTAAACAGTTATATGTTTTAAGACAGAAAACTAAAGTTGGCTGTGCTATTGTTCACAAGCCGATTACATATTTATTGGGTTATAGCATGCTCCTAACCTAAGTCTATGGTATATTATGGTTCTCTCAGAATCTTTTTAATATGTTGATTTATTTTCCTTTGGGTAGATTTCTAGTAGTGGGATTGCTGGGTCAAATGGTAATTCAAGTTTTAGTTCTTTGAGAAATCTCCACATTGTTTCCCACGGCAGTTGAACTAGTTTACAGTCCCACCAATAATGGGTGAACATTCCCTTTTCTTTGCACCATGCCAGCATCTGTTGTTCTTTGGTTTTCTAATATTAGCCATTCTGACTGGTGTGAGGTTGTGTCTCATCATGGTTTTAATTTGTATTTCTCTGATGATTTGTGGTGTTGAGCATTTTTTTCATGTTTGTTGACCACTTGTGTGTCTTCTTTTGAGAAGTGTCTATTCATGTCCTTTGCCCACTTTTTGATGGGGTTTTTTGTTTTGTTTTGTGTTGAATTGTTTAAGTTCCTTGTAGATTCTGGATATTAGCCCTTAGTCTGAAATGTAATTTGCAAATTATCCCATTCAGTAGGTTTTCTGTTCACTCTGTTGATTATTTCTTTTGCTGTGCAGAAACTTTTTAGTTTAACTAAGTCCCATTTGTCTATTTTAGTTTTTGTTGCAGTTGCTTTTGGGGTCTTTGTCGTAAATTATTTGTCTAGGCTAATGGCCAGAAGAGTATGCTTCCTAGATTTTCTTCTAGGATTTTTATAGTTTCAGGTCTTACATTTATGTCTTTGACCTATCTTGAGTTAATTTTTGTATATGACGAGAGAGAGGACTCCAGTTTCATTCTTCTACATATGGCTAGCCAATTTTCCCAGCACATTGAACAGGGTATTCTTTCCCCATTGTTTATTTTTGTCAGTTTTGTCAACTTTGTCAAAGATCAGTTGGTTGTAATAATGTGGTTTTATTTATGAGTTCTCTCTTCTGTTCTATTGATCTGTCTATTCTTGTACCTTGCCTATTCATACTGCTTTAGTTACTATAGCCTTATAGTATAATTTGAAGTCAGGCAGTGTGATGCCTCCACAATTGTTCTTTTTGCCTAGAATTGCCTTGGCTATTGGTGGTGAACCTCTTTTTAAAAGCCAGTGAAACCTTTCTCAAAACTCCCTAACCAACTTCACATCTCAGCCAGAGTAAAGGGAATGGAATCACAATAACTGGCTTCCACTAATAAAGATTCACTCTCTTGGAGCTGGTGCCACACCTCCTTCAAAAGTGGTGACAACTTAATATCTGAATAAAAGTGGGATTTGTTAGCAAGGAAGAATGGGGATAACTGTAAGACTGGCCATCAACAGTGGCTGCTATTGTGTCAAAAGAGGTAATTGACTGAGAACTTCTTTATGTCATCTGCCCACTTAATAGCTTGGATTAGTATAGCTTTCTATCTTGGAAATTGGTTTCCTCTAATTTTTTCCGGGCATCGTTAATTGTCTTCTAGTTTCCAGTGTTGTCACTAAATCCAGTGCTACTCTGATCTCTAGTTCTTATAAGTTCTTGTTCCTCCTCTCTTTGAAAGCTTTCATAATCTTCTCTTTGTCCTTGGTGTTCCAATGTGCTACGAAGTATGGTCCCCTCTTTATCCCCAGTGTTCCAGTGTGCTATGGAGTATGATCTCTGCTTTGTCCCCAGTGTTCTGATGTGCTGTGGCGTATGATCTCTTTGGCCCTGGTGTTCTGATGTGCTGTGGAGTATGATCTCCTCTTTGTACCCAGTGTTCCAGTGTGCTATGGAGTATGAGCTCCTCTTTATCCCCAGTGTTCTATGCTATGGAGCAGATCTTTCTAAATTCCTTGTGATGGGCACTTGACATGTGGCCCCTTTTAAACTAGAAGATGTCTTTTGGAAATGGGGAATTGTTGAGTGCTATTTTCTTCCTTTTATTTTGAAACCCTCAGACTTGTCTTCTGATTTGTTTCACTTTTATCTCCTGTTTCCTCTCTCTTTTTTTTTTTCCTACTTTATGAGACAATTTCTCAACTTTATCTTCCCAACTTCCATTGATTTTTCTTTCCTTTCTGTGCTCATATTTTTAGTTTTCAAGACCACTATTGTTCTTAGGTTTTTTTGTTTATTTTTTCTTTTTTTTTGAGTTGGAGTCTCACTCTGTTGCCCAGACTGGAGTGCAGTGGCCGCTCCCGGCCACCGCAGCCTCGACCTGCTGGGCTCCGGCGATCCTTCCGCCTCAGCCTTCCGAGTAGCCGGAACTACAGGCGTGCGCTTCCACGCCCAGCTGATTTTTCTATTTATTGTAGAGATGAGGTCTCGCCTGCCCAGGCGGGTCTCGAACCCGCGGGCTCAGGCAGTCCACTCACCTCAGCCTCCCAAAGGCGCAGGATTACAGGCTGAGCCACCAAGCCTGGCTTTTTTGTTTATTTTTAAAGAACAGTAAATTACAAAAGAAATTAAAGAACTCGTGAGTGAAAATCCAGGGAAAATTTGTTATACAAGCAAGGGAATTAGAGGTTGTTCATATTAGATGAAGTTCAGCCTCCTTGAATAGGTTAGACAGGTTGCCTGGTAAAAGCAAAGGAAGTTGAGGGAACCTGGAGGAAGCTTGGGAGGAATGGCATACAAAGGCCATGAACATGAATGTGATGATAAGTTAAAACAAAACTGGTGGCATTGAGAGCTTAGTTGAAGGAGTTTATTGTTTCTCAAATTAATGTTTACAGGTTTCTCAGATCCTTGCTTTTGTTATTGCTTTTTATTTAGAGACAGGGTCTCCCTCTGTAACCCAGGCTGAAGTGCAGTGTCATGATCATAGCTCACTGCAGCCTCAAACTCCTGGGCTCAAGCCATCCTCCTGCCTCAGCCTCCTGAGTAACTGGGACTACATGCACACACCACCATGACCAGCTAATTTTTAAATTCTTTTGTAGAGATGGGGGCTCACTATGTTTGCTCAGGCTGGTCATGAACTCCTAGACCCAAGTGATCCTCCCGCTTCAGCCTCCCATAGTGTTGGGATTAAAGGCATGAGCCCCTGGTCCCAGCCTTTTATTGCTTTTAAATGACATTAACTCTGTGTTTCTGATTATAAATGTAATACAGGTTTATAGTAGAAATGTTGGAGAATACAAGATAGTACACACAAAAAAACTTACACAATTTATGTATAATCCCACCATTCAGATATAACTAGTGTTAATATTTTAGTGTTTTCTGTGCTATAGCTAATGGTGTATGACTGTGTGTGTGTGTGTGTGTGTGTGTGTGTGTGTGTACACCATACACTTTTTTCAATTTTCATACATACACACACACACACATACACACTATATATAAAAATATATGGTGTGCATATGTGTGTGTGTGTGTGTGTGTGTATATATATATATATATATATATATATATATATATATGGTGTGTATATGTGTGTGTGTATGTACACCATACACTTTTTTCAATTTTTTTGAGTCAGGGTCTCACTCTGTCACCCAGGCTGGAATGCAGTGGCATGATCACTGTTGACCGCAGTCTCAAGCTCCTGGGCTTGGGCGATCCTTCCACCTCAGCCTCCTGAATAGCTGAGACTGGGATTATAGGCATGAGTCACAGTGCCCAACCTAATTTTTTCACTTTTTATTTTGGAAAAAAAATTTTTTTTAACATTTTAATTATTAATGATTTATTAATTTTATTTAAAGGTACTTAGGAGTGTTTGTCACATATTCAGAGTTAACCTTAGGAATAGCACTATAACCAAAAAAAACCCATAAAAATGATTTTCTCCATTATCCTTTAGATTTATTTGAGAACTTGAAAAGCTTCCATTGTCAGCCATGCTTTTAAAGATACCAGGCCCATTCTTGCTGCTTTACAACCAAGTAGGCTTCATCCCTGGGATGCACTGGTTCAACATTCATAAGACCATAAGTGTAATTAAATACATCAACAGATGTAAAAACAAAACCCACATGAATATATCATTAGATGCAGAAAATTTTTTAAGGCTACACAAAAGTTGCAAGAATAGAACAATAAAACTCCTATGTATCTTTCATCTAGATTTATCAGTTGTTAGCTAATGTTTTTCTACCATACACTTTTAAAATGCAAGATTAGAATCATACTGTAGGTTGTATTTTTATACTCTGCTTTTTTTTTTGAGTTGGAGTCTCACTCTGTCGCCCAGACTGGAGTACAGTGGCCACTCCCAGCCACGACAGCCTCGCCTGCTGGGCTCCGGCGATCCTTCCGCCTCAGCCTTCTAAGTAGCCAGAATTACAGGCATGCACTACCACGCCCGGCTGATTTTTTGATTTATTGTAGAGATGCGGTCTCACCGCCCAGGCGGGTCTCGAACCCGCGGGCTCAGACAATCCACTCACCTCAGCCTCCCAAAGGCGTGGGATTACAGGCTGAGCCACCGAGCCTGGCTTATACTCTGCTTTTTACAGTTAATAATATATCACATATCTTGCAGATTCTTATCAAGTATTTCTCAAGATAATTTTTTCTTTTGAATGTTCATTTTAAATTAATAGACTTTATTCGTTAGAGCAGTTTTAGGTTTACAGCAAAATTGAGTGGAAAGGTAGAGTTCCCATATACCTCCTGCCCCACATGATCCTATCCTCTCCCACTTTCAACATCCGCACCAGTGTGGTGCATTAGTTACACTTCACGAGCCTGCATCAAAATATCATTATTACCCAAAGGCCGTGGTTGACATTAGGGTTCACTTTTGGTGTTGCACATTCTGTGGGTTTGCACAGATGTATAGTGATGTCTACATGCCATTATAGTAACAGAGTAGTTTCACCGCCCTAAAATCCTCTGTGCTCCACCTATTCAGCCCCCAACCCCCTAAATTTCTGGCAGCCACTCGTCCTTTTACTATCCCTGTAGTTTCACCTTTTCCAAAATGTCGTATAGTTGGAATCATATAATATGTAGCCTTTTCAGATTTGCTTCTTTCTTCATAAATATGTATTTAAAGTTCTTCCATGTATTTTTTTTTTTTGAGTTGGATTCTCACTCCAACACCCAGGCTGGAGTGCAGTGGCATATTCACGGCCACCCCAGCATCTACCTGCTGGGCTCTGGCTATCCTGCCTCAGCCTTCCAGGTAGCCAGAACTATAGGTATGCACTACCACGCCCAGCTAATTTTTTATTTATTGTAGAGACGAGGTCTCACCAAGTTGTCCAGGCTGGGTTCGAACCCGTGGGCTCAGGCAGTCCACTTGCCTCAGCCTCCCAAAGTGCTGGGATTACAGGCTGAGCCACCGAGCCCAGCCTCCTCCATGTATTTTTGTGGGTAATAACTCATTTCTTTTTATTGCTGAATAATAATCTAAACTGTGGTAAATAAATGTACCTCAGTTTATTTATTCATTCACCTACTGGAGGACATCTTGTTTGCGTCCAAGTTTTGGCAATTATAAATAAAGCTGATAGAAACACTCATGTGCAGGTTTTTTCATAGACATACATTTTCAACTCATTTTTGTAAACATTAAAGAGTGTGATGGGTGGATCATGTAGTAAGAGCATGTTTTGTTTTGTAGGAAACTGCCAAACTGTCCTCCAGTCAAGAGTGTGTGTGTGTGTGTGTGTGTGTATATATATTTTTTTCTTTGAGTTGGGGTCTCACTCTGTCACCCAGGCTGGTGTGCTGTGGTACAATCAGGGCTCACCACAGCCTCGACCTCCTGGGCTAAGGTGATCTTTCCTTCTCAGCCTCCCAAGCAACTGGGACTTTACAGACATGCAGCACCATGCCTGGCTAATTTTTTTGAATTTTTATAGAAACAAGGTCTCACTATGTTGCCCAGGCTGGTCTTGAACTTCTGGCCTTAAGGGATTCTCCCGCCTCGGCCTTCCAAAGTGCTAGAATTACAGGTGTGAGCCACTGCATCCGGCCAGGATTGATAGCTACATAATACTTCTTTGTATGTTTATACCATAGTTTGACTATTTTCAAATTTTAGATTTGAAATGAGTTTAGATTTTTTTCCAATTTATCCCTGGGATGAACATTCTTCTTTTGAAATCTTTGCACACATTTCCAATATTTCCTTAGAATAAATCCTCATGTTGGAATTGCTGAGTCAAAAGATGTGGTTATTTATGACCATGGTAAGAATTGCCGGATCTTTTTTCCCAAAGGTTGTACTACTAATTTATGCTTCTCCCAACAGGACATGAGAGTGACTGTGCTTCCAGCACTCTTGGTAACACACTCTGTTATTGTATTAGTTTCCTAGGGCTGCTATAATAAAGAACCACAAACCTGGTGACTTACAGAAACAGCAGTTTACTCTTTCATAGTTCCGGAGGTTAGAAATCTGAAATTAACCTGTCAGCAGGGCTGTGTTTTTTCTAAGGGCTCCAGGGAAGATCCTCCCTTGCCTCTTCCTAGCTCTGGCAGCTGCCTGCAATCCTTGGTGTTCCTTGGCTTGTGGCTGCATCACTGCAGTCTCTCCCTCCTTCTCACCTGGCCTTCTTCCCTGTGTGTGTGTCCTCTCCAGTTCTTACAAGGACACTATAACTGGGTTTAGAGTCCAATCAAATACAGGATGACCTCATCTTAACTGATTTCATTTGCAAAGACCCTATTTCCAAATAAAGTCATATTTTAAGTTTCCAGGTGGACAGGAATTCGACCCCCTACAATCTTTTTTTTTTTTTGAGTTGGAGTCTCACTCTGTCACCCAGACTGGAGTGCAGTG
>NW_007246462.1:217372-256564 GCF_000164805.1 Carlito syrichta
CTCGAACCCGCGGGCTCAGGCAATCCACTCACCTCAGCCTCCCAAAGGCACGGGATTATAGGATGAGCCACCAAGCCCGGCTCAATGTTTAAATTTTTTTCTAATCAGGCTGGGGAAGCACTCTAGGTTTTGTTTCAGTTTGCATTTCTGTAATTACTAGTGTGTTGGAATCTTTCTTTTGAGTGGTCGCAGGTGCATATTTCTTGTTTTTTAAATTACTTGTTTATAGCCCATACCACATATTTCATTTGAATGATTTATCTTAACTCATGTAATAATCTGCAATTTATGTATGAAAAGCCGTAGAGATTTTACCTCTTCTTCCAACTGACTGATCATCAAATTCTATTGACTTTCCCCTCTAGCCATATCCCAAATAAGACCACTCGTCATTGTCTTCTTTTCTGCCTGCATGGTTCAGGCATGGATTGGTACAGTAGCCTGGTAGCTGGTTTCCTTGCCCCCATCTGGTCTCAGTACTGCAACTGGAACAGTCCTTTTTAGATGTAAATCAGATGCTGTCACTCTCCCCTGGTCACGTTTCCAACAAAACCCTGAGCCCTGATTGTGGCCTGGAGACTGCCTTGTCTCCTTTCCTACCACTCTGTCCCTGATCTCCCCTATTCAAACACACCTACAGATCCAGGTCTTTAGACTCTGAAGCCTGGAGGAGTCCAGTGCTGTTGAGATAAGCCTGAGTTATTTTGGGGCCTCATGCCCAGCTCCAGGAGGTCAAAGGACTGATAATAGCCACTCCCACCTCCCAGGCACTTGGTTGCCCAACTCTGCAGCCCATTCTGTGTGAGCAAGATATTTTGCCTTCAAGTTGCCTGCTACAAATACATGTCTTTATTTGGATTTTTTAAATAAAGGAATAAATATCTCAGTGCTACGGTCTACTTAGATTGCTGTTTTTCACCAGAAGTTCTGATTTTGGAAAAAGAAAAAAATAAATATTTTGAAGATTGTAAATGGAAATGTTCTGATTTTGTAAGACTCTAAAACTTGGTAAGATTGAACATGTGATATTGAACACTGAATAGTTTCTTGGTGAGTAAGGCTTTAATTTTTACTCACTGTTTTATCAAGTGGCAAGAAAATCGTTATAGTAGATAAATATTACATGATATTATGAGCGCATTTGCTCATGTAAGAAAACTAAATATTAATTTTCTGAAAACTAAACATTTATGACAGGCAGGGTTTGTGCTTTTGTAAAGTTCCATCTTGAGCTTCCTATACAACCTGAAAGAAGATGATACATAGGCCAGTTGGAAAGTTTCTCTTCATTCCAGCTCACCCTCTCCAAGCCCAAAGCCACAAGTATATGAGGATGGGGGAGGTTGAGAAAGGGAACCTGAAGAGACCCTGCCCGGCTGCTGTATTTTGAGAACAAGCTCACTGTGTTTACAGAGGCTGGGCTTTCCTGTAATCACTTCGAGCCCTGATAGATAGAAAAAATACTTTTCTTAAATGGAACTGACAATTTGGTTGTTTTGCAAATGTTGCAAATGGTACCTCAGTGCAATTTATTAAGAAATTTTGTCCAAACAGAACTGGCTCATAGCAAAAAAGGAATATTAATAAAGAATAGTTCCCATTTTCGTGATCATTTTTTAAGGTGTTTGTAAATGGGACTAGTACTCTAACCCTGTAAACCTGAGTGATTTGTGACTTAATAGAAAACTTCCTTTTAAAATGAAGCCTGTGTGGAAAAAAGAGAACACTTCTACACCGTTGGTGGAAATGTAAGCTAGTTCAACCTTTGTGGAAAGCAGTGTGGTGATTTCTCAAAGAACTAAAAATTGACCTCCCATGCAATCCAGTAATCTCTCTTCTGGGAACATACCCAGAGGAACATAAATCACTCTACCAAAAAGACACCTGCGCTCATATGTTCATTGCAGCACTATTGACAATAGGAAAACATGGAACCAACTCAGATACCCATCAAAAGTGGACTGAATAAAGAAAATGTGGTACATATACTTAATGGAACATTACGTAGCCATGAAGGAAGAACAAAATTGTGACCTTCACAGAAGAACAAAATTGAACATGGATGCAGCTGGAGACCATCATACTAAATGAACTGTCACAGAAACAAAGAACTGAATACTGCCTGTTCTCACTTATAAGTGGGCCCTGATCACTGACCACATAAGTACAAGGGTGGGATCCACAGGCACTGGACACAGAGGGAGGGAGGAGGGATGGGAAGAGGGGCGGGGGGCATGTGGCAATACACTGGGGACCAGGTTCACTGTCTGGGAGAAAGAGGGGCCTGCTAGAAGCCCAAACTTCACCTGCATGCAACGTAACTTATGTAGTAAGTCCTCACTTGTACCTCACAACTTAAAATAAAAATAAATAAAATGAAGCCTGACTGTTTATTGATTTTCACGTAACAGAGTGTGTTTTATCTTTAGTTTGCTAATGATTTCTTCCTCTATCTGTACTGTAATTAGAACAAAATACAAAGTAATGACATTGAGGATACTTTCTCAAGAGGTTGAATCTGTAACTTTCAAATAACCACCCCCCAAAAAGAAAAGATATTAAAGGCATTAAAAATTATGTTTCTTTATGAACTATTTCTGTTTGTTTCTGCTCTTCCAGTTTTCTCACAAAATAAAATTTCAGAGATCTCCATGATTCAAATTAAAGAACCAAATATGACACAATTTCATTTAATTTCTAGGTGTTTTCTTTATCTTCAAATTTGTGGAAATAGAGGTTTATTAAGGTTTGATGACATGAACTTGAAGGTGAAAACAGAAATTTGTTACTTATTTTTCCATATTATTTCACATTTTTAAAGTCCCTTTATTTATTTGTTTTTTGAGTTGGAGTCTTACTCTGTCACTCAGGCTGGAGTTCAGTGGCACATTCATGGCATAAGTACAAAGGTGGGATCCACAGGCACTGGACACAGAGGGAGGGAGGAGGGATGGGAAGAGGGGTGGGGGACAGCATCGACATGCTGGGATCCGGCGATCCTTCTGCCTCAGTCTTCCAAATAGCCAAAACTACAGACGCACACTATCACACCTGGCTAATTTTTTTGATTTATTGTAGAGACACGAGGCCTCATCAAGTTGCCTAGTCTCGAACCCATGGGCTCAGGCAATCCGCTCACCTTGGCCTCCCAAAGTGCTAGAATTACAGGCTGAGCCACTGAGCCTGACCAAGTCCTTTCATTTTATCAAATCAAATTAAACACAGAATTATAAGCTGGGACTATGTGTATGAACAGTATGAAAACAGTCATGATTGACCATAATGCAGACACATCGTCAGTTAAGTAATGTTATTAAAAGTGACACTTGTTCACTGCCAAGGATCATGGGCAGAGTGTACCAGGTTGTCTGTGGTTCTTGGATCTATGGAAAGGGAAGGCCCCACGGGCATGGATTGGGACTCCCCCCTCAGGCAGCTGTATTTTTACAGAATTTTGCTTTGGAGGTGTGTAATGTGAAGTTGTGTTGCTGACTAGAGTTGACTGTGATAGTGAAAGTTGACTATAATTGTGAAAGCAAGAGCAGTTGAGCCAAATAACAACCACGTAGTTGAGGAACATTTGCAAGGAACTGTGTATGTGTAGTGATTTAGGACGTGGTGCCTGCATCTCAGGATTGGGGTGGTAGAAGAGACACGGTTTCTGTCTTCAACAGTAAGATATCATCATTCAGTATCAGGTAAGCATTCCTTCAACATCCAGCCCTCTCTATGGCCTTGTTCCCAGCTGTGCCACTTCTCATTGTTTTTTCTTTTGAGAAGGCTGCCCACTATTCTGCTGTCATCTACTCTGGGTAGCCCTCCTAGATATCCCCTATTTGAGTCAATCATGTCCTGACCTCTGACTTCTGATCTTTTACTCATTCCTTTGGCTACTGTGGAATCCTCTGTTAAGGAATATTTTTTTTCTCTGCTAGATTGTATACTCCTGGAGTGTGAATTTCACATCTTACTCATGTATGTGTTTCTGGTCCTAGCAAACAGGCACAATGTAGACATTCAGTATGGCTTGTTGGTTTGAACTGAAGCATGGTGTGAGAGCCCACTGTGCCTGGCACTGAGCTGTGTGCTCATGGATGTTTATCACTTGTCTAGTCCTTCGAATGAGAAAGCTGTGTATGCAGGTTGCATAGCTAGTAGCTTACTGAGGCCAGAAATCTCAGCGTCGTCCTTGACTCCTTTCTCTCCTGCTCTGCATGTGTCCAGTCCCTCAGCAAATCGCTCCGGGCTACACTTGCAGAATAGACCCCGTATGTGACTGCTTCTCACCACCTGCGTTTACCACCCATACCTACACTGCCATCATCTTTTATCTGGATTGTCACAATGCTTCCTAGTAGCTACAGTTGTCACACTGGCCCTCTCACAGTCTGTTCCAAGTATACCCTTCAGAGAACCAGAGGATCCTGCTGGAAGGTAAGCTGTGTTTCATCATTCCCTGCTCAGACCTTAGCCAGGCTTCCCATCTCACTCACAGAGCCAGAGTTCTGCTCATGACCTAGGAAGCCCCTCGCCTCTCTCATCTCATCTTTTCCCCACTTCCCTTCCCCACGGGCTGCCCTCACGCACCCAGCACACTCCGGCCTCAGAGCTTTTGCAGGCGCCCACCTGTCTGGGCAGCTACATGGCTCCTTGCTAGCTGCTTCCATTTTTTTATCTTGTCACCTTTGCCTGAATCCCTGTTAAAATTGTGTTTGCCCCTCAGAGATTCCCCTTGCCTGTTATTTTTCCTCATAGCACTTATCACCAGTTAACGTACTATACATTTTACTCATTCAAGTGGTTGTATTTTCCCCACTTGATCAGAAACTCCAGGAGAGCAGGAGTTCTTGCCTGTTTACTGCTGTATCCTCAGTACCTATAACAGTCTCTGGCACAGAGTACATAAATATGTGACTAAGTATTTCTTGAATAAATGAATCCGTGAATTCAACTTCTTGCTGTTTGATTATTATTTGGTAGTTGTGTGTGTGTGTGTGTGTGTGTTCTCGATCCTCTTAGCTGTATGATTTTCTTCAGGAACTAATACATTGATTAGGAGGAAAAGAGAAAACTGATGACTTTATTATGATGATTGAATTCCTAACACAAACTTGTGATGATTTAGTCATGGCTGTTTCCATTTTACTGAAGAGGAAGTTGAGGTTCAGAGGACTTCTGCAAGTTGCCTGCACTCACACACCTGGTAACACAGGACTTGATTCCCCGTCAGGTGGCCTCCAACTGACCTGTGCCCCATTCCATACCACACCTGCTGCCGGCCCCAGGAGCTACCCTCAACAGCTGGCCAGGAAAGGACAAAAGTCCTCAGGGATGGTAGTGAGGGAGCAAATGAAGTAGAAAGGTAGACTGGGGGACAACATATGATTGAAGGGAAAATGGTGATTTTGCTTAGTTGAGAAGAGAAAACACACTCAAATTGCAATAGGAAAGGAACAATTTTTTTTTTTTTTGAGTTGGAGTCTCACTCTGTCGCCCAGACTGGAGTGCAGTGGCTACTCCCGGCCACCGCAGCCTCGACCTGCTGGGCTCCGGCAATCCTTCCGCCTCAGCCTTCCAAGTAGCCAGAACTACAGGTGTGCGCTACTGCACCCGGCTGATTTTTTGATTTATTGTAGAGATGAGGTCTCACTGCCCAGGCAGGTCACGAACCCGCGGGCTCAGGCAATCCACTCACCTCAGCCTCCCAAAGGCGCGGGATTACAGGCTGAGCCACCGAGCCCGGCTAGGAAAGGAACAATTTAAGTAGAAAACATAAAATAAGGCTTTGCAACTTTTCTGTTCATATGCAATTAAAAACAAAAGAGATTTATTTTATTTCTTCAGGCTAGAGGAGGTCTATTTTTACCTCAGAGCTGGGAGATCATGGGTTTTGAGGCGCCTTTCCTCAGAAGACACTTTCTGCCCCATGAAACATTGGCTTTATCTTTTCAGGGTCACTGATTGAATGTACAAAATAATATATAAAGACTTGATAGTCATTGTAGTCCTAGGAATGCTCCATACACTCCCTTCTAAAGACCAACTCTAGCACTCCTTATCTGTGTTCTTATTTCATCCGTTCACACTTCATTTGAGCCAGCCATATTACCTGAAACCTAATCAAAATGAACCAACAATCTAATGTACTTTAGTTTATTATCGGTAACCCACATATTGGCATATGTTTAATAAGCACATCTGATCGTTTCTTTCTCACTTCAAAGATAATTTGAGATGGGAATAATTCTTCCAGTTTAAGATGATGCAAGTAGAGTGTCCTTTATCTGACATGCTTGGGAACAGAAGTGTTTCCGATTTTTTTAGATTTTGGAATTTTGTAGATACTTAACTGCTAGAACATCCTTAATCTGAAAATTTGAAATCAAAAATGCACATTGGAGCATCATGTTGCACTCCGAAAGTTTCAAATTTTGGAACATTTCAGATTTTGAGTTTGGGATGCTTAATCTGCATTAGCGTTATGTAACAAACATGCTATATTTCTTTTATCTAATAAATATCATATGAGACATTCTGAAGCATAACCATTAAATGTAACTTGATTGAAATTATTGCTTTAAAAAAATCTGAAGGGATTTTATATAGATGTTTTTGGTAGTCTAGCTGAAAGTCTTAACCTTGAAAAGAATGTTTTCTATTTCTATGGTTTGAATGCTTGTGTTCTCCCAAAATTCGTATGTTGAAATTCTGACCCCCAAAGGGATGGTATTAGAGGTAGTCTTTTTTGTAGATGAATAGGTCATGAGAGTGGAGCCCTTATGAGTGGGATTAGTGCACTTTAAAAGAAGTCCCACAGAGCTTCATTGCCTCCTTATACCATATGAGTACAGACAAGAAGGCAGCGTAAAGGAGGGAGCAGGCCCTCATCAGACACTGAGTCTGCTGGTACCTTGGTCTTGGACTTCCCAGCCTCCAGAGAAACATGAGGGGGATCCAAAAAAAAACCTGGAATTTATTTATAAAAAGTGTACACTTATTCTTACATGTTTAAATTTCAGTCACCTTCAAAATACTGTCTGTCTGATGCAATACACCTATCGAGATGCTTTTTGTACTGCTGAAAACAGTTTTTGAATTCGTCAGTTTGGATGCCTTTTAGTGCTTTTGCTTGTTTTTTGTTTCACCTCTTCTACATCAACAAAATATTTTCCTTTAAGGACTGTTTTTCATCTGGGGAAACAACAAAAAGTTGCTTGGGGCAAGATCAGGTGAATAAAGAGGGTGGGGCACAAAGGTTATGCTATTTTGGTCAAAAACTGCTGAACACTCAGTGCAGTGTGGACAGATGTGTTTATAAATCACCCATCATGAAATGGGCAAACACATTGAAAGAATTGCCAGAAACAAGTCACTGAAGCCAAACACAGCCTCTCACAACAACGCTAGCTTGTACACTGATGCCGATGGGTTTCCAGAACACTTATCTAGCGGGGGAAGCCTGTACTACAAGGGACCTGCCCTGCAAAAAATAATTCCATTTTTGGGGGATCCCCCTTCATATCTGTTGTTTATAAGCTACCCAGACTATTGTATTTTGTTGTAGCAACCCAAATAGACTAAGACAGAAACTGGTACTTGGTTGGGGTTGCTGCTATAACAAATACCTAAAAATGTGGAAGGTGCTTTGGAACAGGGTAATGGATAGAGACTAGGAGAGTTTTGAGGTACATACTAGACAGTAGATATAAGTAGAGTGAAATAGGATTATCTTTCCCCCCTTAGTCCTTGGATAATGATTAACTGTTGCACCAAGTTTCCTGTGAAGGACTTTGTGGGGCCAGTTTTTGACAACATATTTTGTATTTGACATTCTCTATGTATTATTCCTTTCACAACAAAATATTTAAGTCTCCTAGAATTTTATTAGAGATCAGTGCCATATTTAACAGTTTGTAGTTTCCAGAATCTTACTCTTTACTCTTTTCTGAAAACTGAAGAAACATTCCTCTGGCTTTCATTTCCTGACAGCTGATCCATTTTTTCCCCTTAGGAAGCCATACCAACAATGGCTCCACAGAAACATACACAATTCCTTTTCACTGCAGTAGGAGGAATTCACTGCGCCTTAGAGTTGTTTAGAATGTCCTTCCCATCTCCAGCCTTTTCCAGTTTAAAGGTCATCACTGATGGCGTGAAGAATTGAGCAGAATAATGAAGTGGCTCTATGTCTGTTGCCCTCCTATATATAGCCTGTTTCCCTTTTTTGCTCTTTTCGCTTCAGATGGCTTAAAACAACCACTTCATTTTAAAGGCTAGGAGAAGAATCTCATCCCCTTGGCAGTAGGATCCCATCTCGTCCCTCCCAATTTTGTTAGGTTTTATGCTTGGCACGGTGGACTCCAGGAGGGAGGAGGTGGCCACTCTCTGGCCCCTGTGGAACTTTTGTTTTGCTAAGTGGGGGACACCACTGAGTCCAGAAGTGGATCTGAAGAGGGAGTAGGAGAGGAAAAAAGCAGAGTGTGAAGTTGGCAGGAAAGAGAACTGGCAGAAGAAAACGGAGATAGCTAATGGAAGAAATTAAAATTGTGTTGCTGTGTTGTAAGTGGAAAAGGTATTGGTTCTAACCATTTTCCTATGAAATCTTTAATAAAATGATCAAATTAGTACCAAATCAAAAGTGGGCGAGGGCCAAGGATGGACTGCAGTGCTGTGCCAGTATATCAGAGTTTTCATGGTGTGGCTACACCGTGGAGCTGAACTTCACCTCTGCACCCAGGCTGCAGAAGTGGTGAGTAAGCGCTAGTTAGTAACGTCCACAAGTGCTGCTGCTCACAAAAAACATTGCAGTTACTGCTATTCAAAAATAATGTTCCATAATATTGAAGTTATACTTGTTTTTTTTTTTTAATCAGAATCTCACTCTGTTGCTCAGGCTGGAGTGCAGTGGCACACTCACAGCCGCTGCAGCCTCGACTTGCTGGACTCAGGTGATCCTTCTGCCTCAGCCTCCCAAGTAGCTGGAACTACAGGTGTGCACCACCATGCCTGGAAATTGTTTTGATTTATTGTAGAGAGGAGGTCTTGCCAAGTTGCCCAAGCTGGTCTTGAACCCCTGGACCCAGGCAGTTCTTTCACCTCCACCTCCCAAAGTGCTGGGATTACAAGCATGAGCCACTGCATCTGACAAAACTGTATTTTTTTAAAGCTTGTTTTCCTTTTCCTGTTCAGTTTATAAGACTTATGATTCCATTAAGAAATCTAATTATTGTTGCATAAAATAAGACTGTTGATTAATTTTAGTTCATTGAATTTCCTTCAAACAGTTTTAACTATGTGTAAAGGTGTAATTTATTTTATTTTTAAGCATTTAAAATGTGAGAGGCAAATTGATCATTCTAACAGAAAAAAAATACCTGAAACAAAATCTGTTAAACTTTACAGTAATCAGGTGATCTCAAACATAGCAGTGTTACTCACAAACTTCATACGTTTCTGATAGCTCTTTCAGCAACAGATGATAAGAGCATTATGACGGGTCTTCTGGAATATTATATACACTTTAGCTAACAATTACTCAAAGACAGTCATACTTCACGCTAAAACAATATGCCTATATGCTGTGGGTGTGGTTGATCTTGAGGCCTGTCCTGTTATTTGTTTTCCGAGGGTTTGTCACCCAGCTTAGGGAACATTGGACATTTTGGGAAGCAGATGTCCTTGGCCTTCCACTGATCACATCTTTTGGGCGCTTTTTGCTGTGGCACTAGATCAGATCCAGTCTGTCTCTGCGGCCTCATTGTGCTCTGTGTCCTCCTCTTACTATCCTTAGGCCTTTATCCCCGCTCGGCATCCCGCCCCATTGCTCTGGCATTCCTTGGTGCTTCTGTCAGGGCGTGAGGCTCATGCTGTGGTAGGTTCAATGACAGGAATGAAAATGCCTGTGGTGCCTCGGGAGCTCTGGGTAACTGAGTCACAGCTGCCTGTATGCAGGGAGAGAGAATGTGGTTTCAGGATGTACAGTGGTGAGAGGAGAAGCAATAAAGTACTTTTATCCGGAATGTGTGAATATTGCTCACCATTCTAGGAAACAAAATCATTATATTTGTACTGAAGTGCTTTCTAGTTTTCAATACGAGAAGTACTCTTTAATACACAATTAATTCATAACTGGATTTTTTAATGGTTTTATTTTGGTGAAAAAAATTAGGACTTTAAGATATAATGAACTCTGGGAATTCATTGTAATATCATACTTTGAAATGAATGATAATACTACCTTATTTCTTGGCCTTATGCTTACTTTTTTGAACAAATTAAAGGCATTCAGCAGATGGGTGTATATATGTATTCCTATATAGTATATGTAATATAAACACATTTATATATATATGTAAAAATCTATATGATATATGTATACATATATAATACATACATAAAATGTATATAATAGTGCTTTTAGGCTGGGCGCAGTGGCACAAGCCTGTAATCCCAGCACTTTGGGAGGTGGAGGCAAGAGGATTGCTTGAGCCCAGGGGTTTGAGACCAGCCCGGGCAACTTGGCAAGAACTCGTCTCCATAATAAATCAAAAAATTAGTCAGACGTGGTGTATGCCTGTAATTCCAGCTACTTGGGAGGCTGAGGCAGAAGGATTGCCTGAGCCCTGCAGGTCAAGGCTGTGGTGGCCATGAATGTGCCACTACACTCCAGCCTAAGTGACAAAGTGAGAATCCAACTCAAAAAAAATAGTGTTTGTAATTCATATTTTAATATTTTTATATATAACTCTAGATTTAAAAATAAAATTGTATTATTGACTATGAAATTTAGCATCTTGATTTTTTACTTTAGCATTATATTATAAACATTTTATTATTATAATTTTTTGAGTTGGAGTCTCACCTGCTGGGCTCAGGCGATCCTTCAAGTAACTGGAACTACAGGCATGCACTACCATGCCTGTCTGATTTTGTTTTTGGGGGGATTTATTGTAGAGATGAGATCTCACCAAGTTGTCCAGGCTGTTCTGGAACCCATGGGCTCCAGCAATCCCTTCACCTTGGCCTCCCAAAGTGCTGGAATTACAGGCTTGAGCCACCACGCCTTGCCTATTAACACTTTTTTTTTTTTTTTTTTGAGTTGGAGTCTCACTCTGTCACCTAGACTGGAGTGCAGTGGCTGCTTCTGGCCACCGCAGCCTCGACCTGCTGGGCTCCAGCGATCCTTCCGCCTCAGCCTTCCAAGTAGCTGGAACTATAGGCGCGTGCTACCACACCCGGCTAATTTTTGATTTATTGTAGAGATGAGGTCTCACCAAGTTGCCTAGGCGTATACATTCTTTCTAAATATCATTTTAAAATTCTACGTAGTTTACTTAGCTATTTTTAAATATTCCTTTATTTATTCTTTTGAGTCGCAGTCCCACTCTGTTGCTCAGGTTGGAGTCCAGTGGCCCATTCACAGCCACTACAGCTTCAGTCTGCTGGGCTGAGGTGATCTTTCCATCTCAACCTTCCACGTAATCAGAACTACAGGTGCACATCACCATGCCTGTCTAATTTTTTGCTTTATTATAGAGACAAGGCCTTGCCACGTTGTCTAGGCTGGTCTTGAATCCCTGAACTCAGGCAAATCCTCTAGCCTCCACCTCCCAAAGAGCTGAGATTACAGGCATGAGCCACAGCGCCCAGCCCGTTCTTTAATATACTTTTAGATTGTCTTCATTTTTTTTCCCTTGTAGAAAGTATCTTTGTGCACAGAGGATATTATTGTATGTGATTGTTTCCCTAGGCTAGACTCCCAGAAGTGGAGTTACTAGATCATGGATACAAATATATTTAAGGCTCCAGTTACATATATTGCCAAATTGCTTTCCCTAAAGTTTGTTCTAGTTTATTGGGCTATTAAAAAATCTTATGCAAATGTTATAGTTCTATTTATTGGAAAGATATTAGCCTTTTGATGACCATTCTTTTTTTTTTTTTTTTGAGTTGGCATCTCACTCTGTCACCCAGGCTGGAGTTCAAGTGGCACACTCACGGCCCACTCCAGCGTTGACCTGCTGGGTTCTGGCAATACTTCCTCCTAAGCCTTCCAAGTAGCCGGAACTACAGGCGCGCGCTACCATGCTCGGCTAATTTTTTTTTTTTTTTTAATTTATTGTAGAGATGAGATCTCACCAAGTTCTCCAAGCTGATCTCGAACCCACGGGCTCAGGCAGTCCACTTGCCTCAGCCTCCCAAAGTGCTGGGATTACAGGCTAAGCCACAGAACCCAGCCTGATGATCATTCTTACTACAAGTATTTTTTTTTTCCAGTTTGGTGTTGGCATATAAGTTTATTTTTATAGCCAAAATAAAAAGAGAAGCTTAAGATTTCTAGATGATGTATCCATTACTCTGTTATTTCAGGTTCTTTTTTTTTTTTTTTTGACTTAGAAAGTCTTTTCTAGAAGTGTTTTTAAATATCTGATATTATCTAATATTTTTTGCAACCTTAAAATGTTTGTTGTTTAACTCATGTGGAATTTATTTCTGTAGATAGAATCAGGAGAGGGGGCCCTATTTTTTGGTCTATATTGGTACCTAGTTGGTACCATCTTTACTCGATTTTATTTGATTGATTTATGATATCTTCTTGCTGTGTATAGCTTTTATTTCTTGGTTGTATACTCTGGTCCATTGCTCAAGTTGCCTGTCTTTCTGCTTGTGCCACACTGCTTCAATAATGTGATATCTGTTAGGGCTAATAACCCTACGGGACTCTTCTGCAAAATTTTCTTTATTGTTCTTGCCTGTTTGTTTTTTCAGATGGACTTTAAACATTTTATTTTGAATTTACAGATTTTGGGGGGAAAACTGTCAATTTAAAACATTTTGATCTTCAAAGTACATGGCAGGCACTATGCATTTACTCAAATCTTATTGTTTGTATTTCTCAGAATGTTCTATTTCTCTTTAAATAGGTCACATATATTTGTTGTTATGCTTATTATTACTTGTATAGTTTGCATTTTGATCTCTTTTTTCATTATATTTCCAGTCTGGTGATACCTGATATTTTTATTTTGTATATCTTGTATTCACCCACTTTTACTTATTTATTTAGTTGAGTTGGAGTCTCACCCTGTTGTCCAGGCTGGAGTGCAGTGGCACGCTTACGGCCACTGCTGCCTCGACCTGCTGGGCTTAGGTGATCTCCACCTTAACCTTCCAAGTAGCTGGAAGTACAGGCGTGCGCTACTATGCTCAGCTTATTTTTTGATTATTGTGGAGACGAGGTCTCGCCAAGTTGTCTAGGCTGGTCTCGAATCCCTGGGCTCAGGAAATCCTCTCGCCTCAGCCTCCCAAAGTCCTGGGATTGTAGGCTGAGCCACTGTGCCCGGCCTGTTTTATTATTTTGTTTGTTTGTTTTTTGGGGTTTTTTGTTTGTTTTGTTTTTTTGAGTTGGAGTCTCACTCTGTCACCCAAGCTGGAGTGCAGTAGCACACTCATGGCCACCCCAGTGTCGACCTGCTGGGCTCAGGCGATCATTCTGCCTCAGCCTTCCAGTTAGCTGGAACTATAGGCATGCGCTACCATGCCCAGCTATTTTTTTATTTTTTTTTTTTTTTTTTACTGTAGAGACAAGGTCTTGCCAAGTTGCCTGGGCTGGTCTCAAACCCATGGGCTCAGGCAATCCACTCTCCTCAGCTTCCCAAAGTGCTGGGATTATAGGCTGAGCCACCAAACCTAACCTATTTTATTTTTTAAAGATATGGGGACTTGCTGTGTTATCCATGCTGGAGTGCAGTTCCTTTTCACAAGCAGGAACATACAGCCTCAGACTCCTGGGGTAACTGGCTCTTCCTGCCTCAGCCTCCCAAATAGCTGGGTCTGCTCAGCTGTAAATTAAATTTAATGGTTTCACATTTGATTTATATAAATATATCATCCAAAAATGAATATTATCTTCCCATTTAATATTTAAGTTTTGTTTTCTGTCGCATGTCTTTTAACATTGGTCTGAATTTCCTGAAAAATTTTAAAATAATAAAATTTAAATGATAAAATAAAAATTTAATGAATGATGGTTATAGTGGCATGGTATTCTTTTAAAGAAAATACTGCATTTTGCAGAGATATTTCATAGTACCTTAAACAATATGCTTTTTTATAACATGGTTTTCCTACACTGCTGATGTTTAAACTTATTTAGAGCACACAGCATTTTTAAGTTGGCATCTCATCCAGTTTGGTTCTCTTGGCTCAAAGAACAAGCATAGCCTGAATTATAGATGATGAGGGGTTTTCAAATCTGAAATTGTTGAGTGGAATTTTTTGCCTGTTGTTATATCTTGAAAAACTCTGAGTGCTTTGCTCTTTTTTCTTTCCCTCCCAATTTTTTCTCCCCACTCTTTTTTGAATTTTGAGCTATAGCTTGTAAGTCCTAACCTGTAGCTGTTTGTGAGTACTACAGATGGGGCCACACAGTGCAATGTTTACTAGTCCACATCAAAATGATTTTTTTAATGTCTGTTGCATTTTTTAAAACCCAAATTTGTTCTATTTAAAGGATTGTTCTTTACTGAAATAATGGCTTTTCGGTTTTGCTTCATTTTCCAGTGTCCTTAGATGCCAAAAAGAAAGGTTGGCAGTTCTAGGTCATTCTCTGTTTCCTGTCCCCCACTTCCCTTTTTAATTTACTGGCCCAAGGCAGTGAAGAAAAGCTGATTGTTTGTCATTTTCTTGTGTGTTTGGTTTTTAAAGTTTAAAAACACAGGGCAGTGGTCTGCTACTGCTGGCGCCTTGTGTGGCCGAGGCCCCACACATGCATAGGGCGCATTCACTGAACCAGAGGCAGGAAGAGGAGAGGAGCCTCAGCAAAGCCTCACAGCCTCCCTCCCCACAACCTTCAGAAGCCTGCTGTGGCTGTCCCTCTCCTCTCCCAGATGTTCTTTCTGTGAATTCCCTCCCCAGAGGACTTTGTGGTGGGAGGAGCACTGACTGGGCTCAGGACAGACACATCCTGGGAGCTGTCCCTCACTTTCTTACCTGGAGGACATTGCCAACCTTGGTTCTTGTCCATAAACGGATAAAAACATTAGTGTTGGGGTTCCCTGTCACACTGAGAGGAGGATCCAGGTCTACAACAAAGACCGATGAGTGTCTGAGGAATGGGAATCAGGGAAGGCAGGGAGTTGGATGTGCCGGGCCTAGAATGAGGATCCTGCTTTCACTCACCTCTCACTGTCAGTTTGTATTAAGCACTTCCTTTAATGGCTGCAGGCCCATATAATGGAAGTCTTTAATGTTTACAATCACTAGTGAGTGAGCATAGGAAGGTGAGTTTTTCCCTGTTCCAGCCATGTCTGTTGCTAGCTCAGCTCTCCTTTTTGCCTGGTCAGGACAACCCCTCCACGATGAAGTCTTTCTCTATCATCTGCATGATAGGTGAGGGCCAGCTGCTTAGACCTCTTCCATCACTTTGGTTAACTTGTTCTTGTGGTGTTTATCGCAGGCTACCTTGAGTTGTATCCCTTTGCGTATTTGTCTCATTTCTGCTGAGCTGTAAACTTTAAACTGCTACAACACTGATGCCTTATGTATTGTGGGCATTCAGTAAAGATTTGAGAAATAAAAGAATGAGAAAGGCCTAAAATGTTACAGTAAGATGGCTGCAGGATATAAATATTTTATTTTTCTATAGTTTAGAGTTTGGTGAATGCTGTATTCCAGAGCAGTATTGTGATATTTTGATTACTACATTAAGTTCTACCCAGCTCTGCCACTCTGATCTTGAATACCTTGAGTTAGAGTTTGAAAATGAAAGAGATAGGATAACAGAGATTCTCAAAATTTAGCATATGGAAGAATGAAATAGGATGCTTGTTGAAAATATAGGTATCTAGGCTTTTTAAGATTCACTAGGCCTGTGGTAGGGCTGAGAATCTGCAGGTTAAATATCCCCAGATGGTCCTGATACAGGTGGCATCACAAAGCATCTGTTGAGAACCATTGAACAAGATGCTCTCTAAGATTTCTGCAACTCTATTTTAAAAGGGTACTATAATACATTAAGGTCACCTTCTTTCAAAAGATGTTTATTTTTCCTGTTGTGAGTTCAGTGCAACAACAAATACAAATTATGCTGCATAATTTAGTAGAAAAAGGTGTGCTTTCAAATTAAGTTAAGGGAGAGAACCATCACTTGGATATCTTTGTTTTAGTAGGGATACCCTAATACAGCTTGCAACCTAAAACCTTTTTCCCAGGAATTCTTTCAAGAATTTCTATACTTATCATACACATGAATAGAAGTAGATAATAAATTGTGATAATATCACCACCAAATACACGAATGACTTTAATAGTCTAAATGATCCCAGGGGTCGGGGGGGGCGGAGAACACACCATGTCACTGCTAAAAAGTTATTTGTGTGTGGAGGGAGGTAGGAAGGTGGTCACTGCAAGAAAATATGAGATTACATTTTATAATTCTGTGCCTCGGTCATAACTGAGAAGTAGCTGTAGGTTCTTTAAGCAAATATAAACAATTCCAAGTGAAAAAAACACAGAGCACGACTCTGCATTCCCTGCATTCCCTGCACATTTTGCCCAGCACAGTCAACAAGTCCTTCCCTACACCCTCCCTTGCACGCCTCCCAAGGCTGCAGGAAATGGTCCCAGCATTACTGTAAGTCCCATGGCAAGCCCAGAGTTTGGAAGAAAGCTTTTACTTTATTAGATTCCAAGTGAAATTTCTTTGACAGTAGTTGGAGGGAGCAGACAGAATTTCAGTGGGCTTCGTGTTGTATAAAATCAAGCCAAGCTCTCTACACTCTAACACTGGAAGACTGGGGTCTTCTCTAGAGGCACAATTGTCCTGAAGCATAGTAAGTGGAGGCACTTTTCTCCTTTTAGTTATATTTATTCTTTCAAACCACCCCTTTTAAAGAATTTAAGTGATTTAGGCATTCTTGCTATCCTTCCATGTAGAAGTCCTAGGAATGACAGAAAGAAAAGGCAAAGGCAGAAGTATAGAAGGCATTACATGGTGACAAAGCCACCACCAAGGCCAAGGAGGAAGTAGCCAAGTGGTCTAATCTTGGGTCAGTTTAGCTTTTTCTACTGTCTAAATCACTTCCACCAAATTGACCCAACAGTTTTTAAAACTTTTATTGATAGCCTATCAGGAACCTCCAACTGAACTGAACCAGTGGCTCTTAATTTGGGAAGAGTAGTTAGGGACCTTCTCTGTTCCACACGGAGATGCAGTTGCTCTTCATCTTGTCTAATTCAGCCACCCAGGTCAGGTAGGAATGTTGTACCTATACCTAGTTACAAATTAAAATTTTACCCTGTTCTCTCTTACTGTGCATGGTATCGTGTGCCTTCTGGTAATGTTGTGGCCCATTTTCTGCAGTCTATTGAGTGATTTGTTTGCCTAGCCATTTAGAGTAAAGGTCACCAAGTCATTTTTAGAAAGACTATTGATGTTGCTATAATCTCAAAGTGTTGCCAGGAAGTCCTTGATTGGTGCTATTGGCAGTTGAGAGTATGAGAGTCATTTTACATTGAAGGTCTGCTCTGTAGTACAACTTTGAGCCTACTGACATCTCTTCTTCCCTTCACCAGAACCAAAACAGAATCACACCAAAAAAACATGGTAAAAACTCTGCAAGATCCTTGTTGGTAAAGTAGCCATGCAATGAAAGGCTCAGTTCGTCTCTTTGGTCAGTGCACTTGGGGAAGTCAGGGTAAGCTTGGGCTGATATGAGATGGAGATGTGTAGTCTGACTTCTTAGCATCCAGCACAGCAACACACTCGTTTGCAATTGTGTTTGATGCCATCCCTGGATTTAGTGTTGTAAGATGTAAGAAAGAAGAAAATTTCAAATTTTGAAAACAGCTTAACAATGCTGAGCTCAATGTTAAGAAAAATTTGTTTTTGATAATTTCAGCTACATCTGAAGACTATTTGTTTGCAACTAACCATCCTTGAACCCTTTGCTTTCTCTAGCACAGAAGGTATTTTAGGACTGATGTATATAGGTAGTGTTACCCTCAAAAATATTGTCATAGTTTTATTGTCCAGAAGCATGATCTCTGAGTATCTGGAATTACTGATAAATACCCACAAAGCTTCCTGAATAGAGGTGAAAAGCACATATCTAATGTGTGGATCAACCTTGAAAGTACTGATACATAACAGGTGATGAACACTAGTTAGACAAAATCTTAATGAATGTGATCCTGTTTCAGTTAATATCCAAGATTAGAACATTTGTATACTTAACCCTGAATTGTACACCACATCTTTAAAATAAAAAAATTTAAAAGTTAAAAAAATATTATCCAAGATTAGCAGATGAGGAAACCAGGCATAGAGAGTGAATTACTTGTCAAAGTTAAACAGTGAAACTGGCAGTATTTGAACTCAGGTAAGGTGGCTCCGAACTTCACCTTACCCACCATAGTGGAATTCCTGTCTCCAAAGGACACATCCACAGCAAAGGAAACAATCAACAGAGCAAAAAGGCAACCCACAGAATGGAAGAAAATATTTACAAACCATATAACTGATAAGTGGTTAGTTTCTAAAATATGTAAGAAATTCCTACAACTCAACAACAAAAGTACAAATAATCCAATTAAAAAATAAGGACAGGCATTGTGGCTTTGAGTATCTGGAATTACTGATAAATACCCACAAAGCTTCCTGAATAGAGGAGAAAAGCATATATCCAATGTGTGGATCAAACTTGAATGTACCAATACACAACAGGTGATGAACACTAATTAGACAAAATCTTAATGAATGTGATCCTGTCACACCTGAAATCTCAGCACTTTAGAAGGCAGAGGTGGCAGGATCGCTTGAGGCCAGGAGTTCAAAATCCCCCTGGGTAACATAGCAAGACCCTGTCTCTACAAGAAAAAAATATATAAAAATATAGAATAAAAATTTTAAATGGACAGAAGACACAAACAGACATTTCTCCAAAGGAGACAACAGGTATATGAAAAAGTGTTTAACATCACTAATCATCCGGCAAATGCAAATCTAAACCTATCATCTCACACCTGTTAGGATGGTTATAAAAAAACCACAAAAGGTAAGTGTTGGTGAGGATGTGGAGAAAAAGGAAGCTTTGTACACTGCTAGTAGGAGGGTAAAATGGTATAGCAGTTATGGAAAATAGTATGGAGGTGAATCAAGAAATTAAATAGAAACTACATGATCTAGCAATCCTACTTCTAGGTGTATATCCAAAAGAAGGGAAACCAGGATCTTGAAGAGACAACTGCACTCCCATGTTTTTTATGGCATTGTTCGCCATAACCAACCATGCAAACAACCCAACTGTCCATCAGCAGATGAATGGATAAAGAAAATGTGATACATACATAAAATGGAATTCAACTTGAATAAGGAAATCTTGCCATTTGTGACAACACAGAGGAACTTGGAGAGTGTTATGCTAACTGAAACAAGCCAGTGACGGATCAAATACTGCATGATTCTACTTATTTGAGGTGTCTATATGTACAATCAAACTCATAGAAGCAGAGAATACAGTAGTGGTTGCCAGGGCTTCAGGGTGGGGGAAGTGGGGTGTTGCTGTTGAACTGGAATAAATGTTTGACTTATGCAAGATGAATAAATTCTGGGGAACTGAACAACGTGGTGCCTATAGTTAACACTGCAGTACTGTGTGCTTCAAAATCTGTTAAGAGAGTATGTCTTAACATAGGAAAACAAAATGAAACAAAAAATTGCAGTAACAAAGGACACAGGAGTAACAAAGGACACAGGAAACTTTGGAAGTGTTGACTATGTCTATTACCTTGATTGTAGTGATGATATCGCAGGTGTTTGCATATGTCCAAATTCATCAAATTGTACACATTAAATGTGTGCAGTTCTTTGTATATCAAGTATATGTCAGTCAAACTGTTTAAATAAAAACATTAACGACAACAATCAAAGGATGCACCAGACCATGGACAAGGATGTTTATTGTTATTACAGCTTTGTTTTTAGAGACCAAAAATAAAAATTCTTGAAAGTACATACATAGAGGAATGGTTGAATAAATTGTTGAAATACATCGCCCCAAGAAATAAATTATTGAAGATATGGTGGAAGAGGAAAGCAATAAATATTGCGTAGTAAAAACTTTAGTCATTTTGAAATTAATTTTACTCTAATGAGAATTGTTGGTGTAAGGTGATATTCAACATATTTCAAAGTAGCTAGAATGAAAATATTCTTCATTGCCATTCTAATACACTCTTTTAATGTTTTAAATCAGTCCAAACCATCTGCAGAAGAGTATAAATCTGATGTCACAATTCTGTCACTACAGTCTCTGGGGATCAGAGGAGTATGACTGATGGTCGTGCCACTGATGTTTCCTAGAGTGCCCAGGCTTAGCTTTAAACCCGCGTAAAAGTTGACCTGACTGATTATTAATATAACCTTAGGAATACAGACCTAAGAAAATATTCAAAAAGAAAAAAAGGCTGTTGTAGAGTCAGGCTCTCAAGTCTTGACTCCAGGAAGGCTCCTGGACAGCAAGAAGTGTTGAAAACCAACCCAGGGGAGCAAGCAAACAAGCCTGAGGCTTGTCATTGGTCTCTTCCCAGCCTCAAGAACACATGCTTTTGCCTTTCTTAGTTGTTTCCTCCCCACTGAAACTGTATTGGATATTCTCTTTATCCCACTTAACAGTGAGCAGAGGGAAGGGGAGCTGGAGGAGGCACGGGCATTCCTTAATGTGCAGTCCACTTTTTCTTTCATGCACATCCCAGGCCAGCCCCTCCTCCCACACTGGCTTCCCTGACAGTGGCAGAATGGGAAACAGATACGTGTAAAAGGGAAGTCATTTCTCATTTCAGCTGTTTACATGCATGACTGAAAATTATACAGAGCTATGAAACTCTAAAATTGAAGGAACACCTTTCAAAGAATGCTTCCAGGCTTCCTTTTTGGGTTTGTTTTTTTTTTTTTTTCTTTTACAGATTTCTATTTTAAGAACAGACTATTGTCATCTACTGAACTATGGGCTGTGTTTCTAAAATAAGATTATATCAGAACGATCTGACTTTTAAACATGAAGTATGTATTTGAGAATTTGTCAGTTTCTTCCATGGAATTCATAAGGGCTCTGGGGAAAGTCCAGAGGCTGCTTGTGCAGAGTCAGCTGAGGCTGCACTTGATTCGCCTCAGTTAACTGGCTTCTAGAAAGTACCCTTTACTTTTAGGAAAAGCAGGCACATTTTGTTTTAATGTTAAGACAAAGTATTTAGTTTTTGAAATAAATAATCTTCCGTCTTATGTCTTAGAGTCAAATGTTATAACAAATCTTCTAAAATATTTTGCATCTGTTATTACTCGGCATGAAATTATAAGAACAGTGAATTTTAACTAATATAACATCCACAATTAGTTAGCATTAGGTATAGAATGCTGCCTTATCTAATAAGTAATGTAAACTGACATACAGAAGATTTTGACAACAATGAAGAGAAACTGATTAGCACCAAATTTATGTGAACTAAATACTTTCATTTCTTGAGCATTTTGATTACTTGAAGTTTCACCGTGATCTCTTAAATGTGTGTGGTCAGCATGGGAAAAGTTTGGAGCAATTTCAGGCTCAGGACTAGAGTGTGTGGGTTCCTTAGTCTTCACAGTGATTCTGGGTATTACGTTGACCCAAATTCTTTAGAGGAATGGAGGGCTCCAGCAGTTCATGTGGTTTTTACTCATTTGAGTACTCTCAATTGTTTGTGTACTAGTAGAGACTATTTTTTTAAGAGTCAGAGTCTTGCTCTGTTGCCCAGGCCAGAGTGCTGTGGTATGATCGTAGCTCACTGCAACCTCGAACTCCTGGGCTCATGCAATCCTCCCGCCTGTAGCTGGGACTATAGCTATGTACCAGCCACCATGCTTGACTAATTTCAAATTTTTTTGAAAGAGGGTCTCGTTTTGTTGCCTAGGCTGGTCTCCAACTCCTGGCCTCAATCAGTCCCCTCACCTCAACCTCCCAAAGTGTAAGGATTACAGGTGTGAGCAACCACACCCTGTCAGAAACTGTTCTGTATGAAGCAGGATCATGAAAAGACCCATCTTTCATCATGTAGAGCAACTGCCCATAGGACTTCTGTGCTGTTCATATGGTTTCCACTAGCTACATGAGACTATGGGTCACTTGTAATGTGGCTTTTTTGAATTGGAGGAATATAATTTTTACTTTTATGTAATTTTAATTAATTTAAGTAGTCATATGTGCCTAGCAGTTACCCTTTCTTTCTTTCTTTTTTTTTTTTTTTTTTGGAGTCAGAATCTGGTCACCCAGGCTGGAGTGCGGTGGCACAACCATGGTTCACTGCAGCCTCACCTCCTGAGCTCAGGCTATCCTTCTACCTCAGCTTCCTGAGTATCTGGGACTACAGGTGCACACCACTGTGCCTGGCTAATTTTTTTTTTGTAGAGTTGAGTTCTTGGTACATTGTCCAGCTTGATCTCTAACTCCTGGGTTCAAGTGGTCCTCTCATTTGGACTTCCCAAAGTGCTGGGATTACAGATGTGAACCACCGTGCCCAGCCTGCAGCTACCATATTGGACAGGGCAGGTATAGAGTTTTGAATTAAATAATAACTACATTTTGTCATTAGAGATGCCACCCCCCCAAGAAGGATGGTGACAATTTTCCTCCTAATATTAAGGAGAACCATGGTTGGGCTCAGTGACTCAGCCTGTAATCCCAGCACTTTGGGAGGCCGAGGCAAGTGGATTATCTGAGTCCGCGGGTTCAAGACCAGCCTGGGAAACTTAGTGAGACCTCATCTCTACAATAAATTAAAAAATTTAGCTGGGTATGGTAGCATGTGCTTGTAGTTCCAGCTGCTTGGAAGGCTGAGGCAGAAGGATCACCAGAGCCCAGCAGGTTGATGCTGGGGTGGCCATGAGCATGCCACTGCACTCCAGCCTGGGTGATGGAGTGAGACTCCAATTCAAAAGGAGAATCAAAACCCACAAAAGGAACATGGCATCTCCAGAAGAAATTAGTCCTCAGGCACTTGCACATAGATTTGCTTTAGGAATTTGGAAGAGAGGACTCATATGAGTTGAAGATAATAAGACTGGCTCTCATTTTCAATGTTAAGGTACTTGAGTAAGATGAAAATAAACCAGTGAAAACAAGGTCAGTATCACTCATAACAAGTCTCCCAGGAAATGGTTGAAAAGCATAGTCTGGAGGCTTGCCTTCCACCTAATCCGGATGGTTGCAGTGCCTCAGAGGGCTGCACACCTAATAGGTCAGAGTGGAAGGTTTTGCCTCAAGTCCCTGTGAGTTGTCAGACATGGATTGCACACACTTCATATGAAATTTCTAGGTGACTGATGGGTGTGGGCGTGTGGAGAGTGGGCCTACATTCAAAATATATCCTTATGCAATAGATCTCATCCTTTAGGCAAGTCAGTTTTCTGCTTACCACAGCCCCAGCCACAGGTGGATAGACATGCTACTTTCCAATGAGGATGAGAATGAAAATCTAACACCCTTTAAAAATTGTTTTGATGAGTATGATTTGTTTCTGGTAACTACTAGCTCTGCATTTACCCTGATGGTCCTACTTTATGTATGTGCATGCCAGAGTCAATGAGGTAACACTTTATGTAACATTTGTCAATTTATAGATATCATTAGAAGGCACCAACTATATTAATGGTTATAATATTGATATCGCTATGCATTAAATTGTGGTATTTAAATACCATTTTTCATTAAGTGGGAATTCGACCTTTTTGTCTGAAAAGCTCACAATCACGTCTATAAACAAAATAAAAATTTTATACGTGTTTAAAATGATGGTTTTGCTTATTTTTCTTTGACTTAGGGAATGTTATTTGCATGGATTTTGAGAGACCAGCCACTCTTAGTTCATTGTAATGCCATTTTATCAGCTCACAGAACATAGACAACAACTTGCTGAGGTTTCTCCTATTTCATAATGGTGTGGATTCCTTTTTTAACCCGGGCATTGTCTCTGACTGCTGTCTGCTCCAGGCTCCTCTCACAGGGTTGATGATGCCAGCCCTGATCATGTCCTCCAACCGAGATGGATCATTTGTGAAGTTTGCCCTCCTCCCTTGCTGCTGTGGGGACCAAGTTCCAGTGAGCCGAGTGCCTGATTGACTTCGACAGGTCCCAGTGGGGATTGTAAGCGCCCTGCAGCCCCATCCCTAGCACACTCCCCTACTTCCACCCTGCAGGCTTTCCTCCAATCACCATCCTCAGAGAGGAAGCTGTGATGCAGCCCCTTGTTGCCCTAGAACAGACTCTCGTTTTATTAATGTGACCACACCTCCCTTACTGCTGTTTGGTGTGATGGTGGTGACAGCCATAAATGGGAAACCTGAACAGGAATATCATCTCTGCCTGAACACTAAGCTGAACAACTCCCCCTGGGTGGCACATTTTGGGGAGAGGAGGAGGGAGAGGAGGAGGAGACAAAAAAGTGAAGAAACTGATTTTCTTTCCGTCCCTTTGTTTTCTTTTAATTTAGATTTTTGAACCTGTTGGGTAAGAGCTGTGTCTAATGCTGTACTTTTTGCAGTATCTAATGTACTTCTTATTCTCAGCAAAATGTAAAATAATGATCTGTAGTTCCATTACAGCAGAATTTCTAGGCTTATCTGAGAGAAACGCCAGCTTGTGTTGAAATGGTAAGGAGAAGGGATACACCCCTTAAGAAATCCAAAGGCCACAAAGACCCATGCCTTGTCTAAGCAAGTGGAGTCTGTGTACTCACATCCTTGCTGAAAGGAAAAGGCAGCCAATGCTTGAAGTCGGCCAGATGAGAATGTTAAAACAGGAAACTGAAGAAGAATACCAAGTATAGCAGAAAAGGTCTTGATTTTAAGAGAATAGTCCTCCATATTTTCTTAACAGTTCTAATTTGATTCATAGAGAAACTGATTTGTCACAACAGTTTGCTCTGGCACACAGAGGTGTGGTGGCCAGGCTTGGGCCCTGGTAACAGGCACCATGAGAGTGTAGCTCCTGTAGCAGGGCTTTGTCAGTTTGCAGGACATGGGTTAGGTCTTGGCTGTGAGGGATGTTGCCTTTGGATTCAGGAACAACTGATACGCAGAATTAATTAATTATTTTTTGAATCAGGGTCTCACTCTGTTGCCCAGGCTAAAGTACAGTGACGTGATCACAGCTCACCACAGCCTCAACCACCTGGGCCCCAACAGTTCTCCTTCCTCAACCTCTCCAGTAGCCTGGGTCATAGACTAGAGCCACCACACTTAGCCCAGGCTTAATTTTTTTAAACCCGACAGGGAATAATCTCTCACAAATATTTGGTATAATTGGCAAAATACAGTGAGTTGGTCTCTTAAGAGACTCTTTTGCCAAACAGACATCAAAAGAAATGCTGAAGCCGGGCTCGGTGGCTCAGCCTGTAATCCCGTGCCTTTGGGAGGCTGAGGTGAGTGGATTGCATGAGCCCGCGGGTTCAAGACTCGCCTGGGCAGTGAGACCTCATCTCTACAATAAATCAAAAAATCACCCGGGCGTGGTAGTGCGCACCTGTAATTCCAGCTACTTGGAAAACTGAGGCGGAAGGATCGCTGGAGCCCAGCAGGTCAAGGCTGCGGTGGCCAGGAGCAGCCACTGCACTCCAGTCTGGGTGACAGAGTGAGACTCCAACTCAAAAAAAAAAAAAAAGAAATGCTGAAAACTGCTTGACGCTTCCATTGCTTGCTCTACTCTTTTGGAACAGAGTGTGCCCTTCCCCCACAGCAGGCTCTGTGTGCTTGCTGAATGAGTGCACGTTCCTGTACAGTTTTCTTCTACCAGGTTTCATCTGTGAAGTCCCATTAATCCTGAAAGACCCAGTTTAGATGCAGCTTTGATTCTCAAAGATGACTTGCTTTTGAAGTGACTGGTGTTCATGTGTGTTTGTTCCAGCCTTCTGTCAGCTCTTGGAGGCAGGGACCTGGCCTTATTCCCATGTGTATCTCAGGAATGCTGAGCCCACAGTGAAGGTAATACCCTGCAGAGTGGAAAGAGGGCATTTGAGATCCCCTGTGAGACTCTCTCAGAGTGGATGTGCTGCATGACCCTGGGCTGGTAACTGAACCTTTCTGTGCTGTGGCTTCTCCAAAGAGGGGACACCAAGCCCTCTGTACAGGGCTATGGCACGGACTAGAGGAGGTTTGTATGCAGGGGCCTTGTGCAGGGTTTGCATGCGGTAGGTAGATGCTAGCTCTGGGTTCTTGCTTACTCTTTCTCCATCCTTTCACTTTAAGGCTCTTACGTGGAACTTATATCACCACTAAGGATCATAGAACCATTTTTTCTTCTAGATGAAGAAGTAGTCTCAAGACAGTTCTCAAGATCTTATGTCTCATAGAGGTTAAGTGCCCTAAAGCCTTTTGCTTGCTATGATGGGACCCTCATGGAACACCGTTTCAAAGGACCAGCTTTCTCCAGTATCTGAAATAGTTTTTGTTACACTATCCTTGAATTGTGTTTTGTTTGTTTTTGATCTTCTGTTCTAGTCTGTGCTTTCATCTTTGTTTTAAACTTGAATTTGAGTTCAAGGTTATTTGTAATCACCTCTGATGGAAATACAGTAAGACTGAAATCTAGGGAAATTAAGGTTACCACATAATCTAGCACAATTAACTCCACATTTATGCTTGGAATAAAAATGCCCTTCTAATAGAGCGTTCTGGAGTTTGTAAGAGAAATAACAAGCAGAGCTCATCGTGTTTCGGGTTGGAAATTCAATGTTAGCACTGAGTCCTCCAGCTGACAGCCTCCTGGGCCCTCCTGTGGCCACCATTGTGTTCTTCCCTGCCTAAAATGTTTCTTTTCCCACAGCTGACCCCATGCTACCACTGGCCTTCCTTCTGACAGCTGCCTGTTGTGTGTTCAGGCCTGCTATCCTTCAAAATACCCCCAAAATATAGAAGCATTTCTAAGGCCTTCCATTCAAAGAAGAGGCAGTAACCCTGTAATTGTTATATTAACTTTTTTTTTTACGTTTCTCGTGTCTTATAGCTAAATATCTGTTTTAATACTGTTTCCCAGCTTAGCTAGCCAATGTTCAATTATCTGTTTTTTTTTATAAGAAACTTTGTGGACTGTTTATCATTATCTCTCTTGGCCCTGTGATTGGCAGTTTTCTTTTGGGGTTTACCCTGGGGTTCAGACCAGTAATGACAGGCTGGGCTCACAGGAATGTCCAAAGTGGTTTCTTCACGTGCCGATTGGCACTTCAGCCGGGTGGCTGGTTGGGCTGGGGACTGTCTTCCATGAGACCAGCACGCACTTCCTCATAGGAAGGCCACTCAGGCTGGTGGGCTTCTCCCTCCCAAGCCTTGGAGGCTCAGTGGCAGCTGCAAGGCTTCTTTCTTAACAGCACATCTCAGAAGCCTGTTACTTCGCTTCTACTGCATTCACGGGGAGGGGGCTAACCGGGGTGAGCAGTGGAGGATTTTGCCCACTGGGGCATGGTCAGAGTAGGGGGAGTTGGAGTAATGCCATTCTTGGGCATTAGCTACCATAGCCAGAAAACCCAGCTGTATACATTTTTGCATTTATTTAAATGTTCTAAGTTTACCATTATCTCACAATTTTTTAGGTCTCTCTCTTTGATCTCATTTCCTGTTTTGCCTACTTTTTTAGAACAGTATGGGAAATATCCCAAAAGTTAGTTATGTGAGCCTTGAGTTGCTGACAGCGACTTCTGTTACTGGCTCTAAATGAGTGTTCAGTGGCTTCTTTAGAGGAGTATCTTTCCTTTGTCCAGTGAAAACACAGCCGAGTATTCAGAGCTTGCCTCTGGGAAATGCCTCCTCCCTGCTTCTCCCGCTGACATTGAGGAGGTGGCTGGAGGAGGGAAGCCTCTTTGCTCTGGGGCTGGCCCCAGTTCCCTTGTGACCTTGGGCTGGTGATCACACATGCCGGGCAACTGTTTCCTCTCTTTGTCTGAATACACCATTCGGTCACCTTGCTAGCTTTATTATCCCTCATCCTTCTTGACTCTTCTCTTTGCATTTGCCCTCTATTTAAAATTTTTCTTTCTAGTCCTCCAGCAGGTGTAAGAGATCAGCCTCTGTTTTGCAGCAGGCTCTTGGGAACACAGGATGTTTGACTGAGGCAGAATCACAGAATCGTTCTTCCTCCTTGCATCCCTACAGGGACAGTTCTCCTGACAGGAATTGATAAGGGCACGTTATGTAAAATCTGGAGGGCAAGGCTTTCCCTTTTAGGTCAACACTCAGCCTCAAGCTAAAAAGGCCAATCAACAGAAGCATTTTCTGTGTTCATTCCAGAGACTTTCCCAGGGGCACAATAAATCTAGCCTGCCTGTTTACAGGAACATTGTTATTTAACAAGCGGGTTTCCAAGCTTAGGCGTTTTGGGTTTCATCAGATCTAACTCAACTTGCTAAATGCCTGAGATTCATTATTGTCTACTCGTGTTTCTCCCTGGATTGTAAGATAATTTCGCATACCTAATATAACAATAGTTTTTGCACACCAAGACTAACCTTATTAGAAAACTATTTTTTTTTTTTTTTTTTTTTTGAGTTGGAGTCTCACTCTGTCACCCAGGCTGGAGTGCAGTGGCACTGCTCACGACCACCGCAGCTTCGACCTGCCGGGCTCTGGTGATCCTTCCGCCTCAGCCTTCCAAGTAGCTGGAACTACAGGCGTGTGCCACCACGACTGGCTAATTATTTTATTTATTGTAGAGATGAGGTCTCGCCAAGTTGCCCAGGCTAGTCTCAAACCTGTGGGCTCAGGCAATCCTCTCACCTCAGCCTCCCAAAATGCTGGGATTATAGGCGTGAGCCACCACACCCAGCCTAGAAGACTGTTTTGAAGACTTATTCATTTACTTGTTCATTCATTCAACAAATGTCATTTTGAACTCCTGCTCTGGGCTATATAAATCTACTATTAGAAAGATGGAAGGACTTCATCCTGCCTTCAGTATGCCAGAGTCTGGTGAGGAGGCATACATGGACATCAGCAGGTGGTCACAGCACAGTTCAGTAGCTGTATCATCATGCAGTGTCTATAAGGTGCCCATCTGATTTGGCTTTGAGGGGCTGTTCAGTCACCTTAATGGTCACATTGTGAGATGTGAGGCTTAACCCTGACTACAGTATGAAGGATGAACTGGGGATAACACTGCTTCTTCTGGAACCTTGACCTTAGTCTGGATGGTGGGAGTATAGGGTAAATTCTTTGTGGCTCAGGGGTTGCTGAGATACATATTTTCTAAATTTTGTTAATTATTGCCAAATTTCCCAGAAATGTTACATTGAGTGCACACTCCCTTCAGTACTATCTCAGCCAGTGTTTTCCCAGGCCCTTCCCAAAGTTTGCCCTTGTGATGAGTAAAATAAACAGTATCTCTCTAAGGAAGTTAGCTCCTTGTATCTGTGTTGCAGATATTCTTCCTGTTTGTTGTTTGAGTTTAAGTATTATGTCCTACTGAGGAGGAGACTGTCTCCCCTTTTGGAATTATTCATTTTGGAATATTTACTGTTCACCAACATTTTTGCTTATGGCTTTATTGTTACATTTAGAAAATTTCATCTATCTAAAATTAATTTTGATATAAGGAATGAGATCAGAATCTGACCAGGAATGTTCAAGTGTCAGCCAGAAATTGCTCTTTCTACCTTTTGAACTTGATATAGTACATAATTTAACTTATTTGTCCAAAATTAAATGTGTTAATTCCGTTCAGTGGATTCTGCAAAAGAACACAGAAGCAACCAGAAGCACAGGTGTCTTTGAGCAACCCTGCAGCGGAGACGAACCAAGGAGGATGCCATCAGGCTCAACCTGAGTGTGCGTCCCCTGAGTGCTCACGGCTCCTGACGGCGCCTCTTGTGGTCCTTGTGCACCTCGGGCCCCTGGCTGGCTTCTTGGCTGCCTCAGCTGAGGACAGCCCCTAGAAAGAGCCCATAGTCTCCTTCCACAGGCTCCTCACAGTTAAGCTTCCAACCAGAGGGCCACTTCACTTTTATTAAATATGCCTTATCCCTTTAGTTAATTTGTTGTTGTGAAAGGCAAATTAATATTATTATTTTATTTTATTTTTGAGAAAGAAGGATTTATTGAGAGGACAGAAAAACTTCCACAATGAGAGGGGACCAGAAGAGGTTGCCCGCAAATTATTTTTTTTAATGAAGCAAATACATTGGGCTGCTTTCCAAACATTCTGGGGTATGATTTCATGATGTGCATTTGACTTACATAAAAGCAGCCTGTTTTTTCCTGCATAAATATACAGTCAGGACAGCTTTTGTGATAGAGTAAATAAGATCCCACACAAATTCCACATGACATACTGTGTGGGGAGTTCACATAATAAAATGAAGAATGTTGCCTGTTTGTTTTCCAATCATTGTGGTGTTTTCATTCTACCCTGCATCTGCCAAAGCCATGTTCAAATACAGAAAGGATGTATTTAAACATACTGAATAAAAATGGACACTTTTTCTTCATAAAAAAAACACATTCTTGCAGCCATCCTTTATATTTCAGTAAGGATGAAGACAAGCTCTAAATATAGTTACTGACTTAAACTAATGCTAAATTTGTGAGGGTAAATGTGTTGAAATTTGGGTGGGTGTTGCCAGGAGGAACAGGAATGTGGGGGGCAGGACCAGGTGACATGGGGTAAAGTCATGCTAGACATAAACACAAATTTCAAAGAGAAGATTTAACAGAGAATTAATATGCTGCTATTTTTGAAAAGGAGAAAGTGTCAGATCACTGAAAGAGAAAAAAATGCTTAAAGCTGTATTTACATCAATGTTTATGTCAGCTCTGTGTTTCCTTTCTTCTGAGTGCCCATGATGAAAGTATGCCTTTGGATTGTTAATTGCAGATTTATTTCTGTCTCATGACCAATCAAAAGCAGAAAGCTTCTCTTAAATAGCCTGTGTCCCTTGGTTCCTAGCACAGGGCCTGGTGATTTGGACTGATCCGAACAAGCCTGGATACATGTTTCTCTTAAAGACTCTACAGTACTTCTTTTTCCTTAGCTTTTCTGCTTGTCTGTCTAACTCGCGACTTCACTTTTCCATATTCACCTCTCTTTATGACCTGAGAGCCAGGTCCATTTATTGTTTGATATTTGTCATGACATCAGTCTCAGACCTTGCAAGTGCAGGTTGCATGGTGCATTACATCTATGCTGACCCTCCTTGCTGCCAAGACTCCTCAGGATATTAGTATTCTCTGGAGGTGTATGAGAAGTTTTAAGATGTCTTACATATTTATGCATGTTAACTCAACTTACTTATTTGTCAAATACTTGTTAAAATAATTTTTACAAATAAGATATGCACTTTGGCCCTGCATGATGGCTCACGCCTATAATCCCAGAAACTTAGGAGGCTGAAGTGGGAACATTGCTTGAGGCCAGGAGTTCAAGACCAGCCTGGGAAACATAGTGAGACCCTGTCTCAAAAAAAAAAAAAAAAAAAAAATTAAAACTTAGCCAGTGTGGTGGCGCACACCAGTAGTCCCAGCTACAGGAAGCTGAGCCCAGGAGTTTGAGTAAGCTGTGGGTGACAGAGCAAGACCTTGTATCTAAAAAACAAGTAGAGGGGAAAAAAAACATTTCTTCTAATTGTATTCTCACAGATATGGTAACTTTCCTTCCTTGTAAAATTCACTATGAAAAATGAAGCAGTCCTTTTTTGAGGAAGACTATTATTTTGAGGTTGCAATGGAACAAACTGCAGAGTTTATATTTACATTTGTGAGAATTACCTGCTTCCTTCCTCATGTTCTTAGGCCTTAAATCAGTGTTCATTATTAATATCTTCATGGTGTTTGCTACTGTTAGCCACTGCTGAAAGAGTAATTTCTTATCCTATCAGAGGGATTGGTGTCGATTTGTATAGCTAAAACCAAGAAAAACAGCCTATTCTTGTCCTTGACTAGTTCCCACTCTTGTTACAGACTGTTTATGCTGTTAAGATTGTAGGTTTCCAATTCAAGCAAATTATGAAACTTTGGCTCACAGGAGCTTTCATGGTTTCTTAAACCTTCATATCAGAGTTAGAAGGGTGCTATGTCACTCCTGGAGAAGGAGAAAAAGGATATTTTAAGCTTTCTGAATTTAGCTTAATGTTTACCTTTCATTGGATAATTTTAATTTTAGAAGAGAGTCTTACAAACAGAATGTAGGTGTTTGTAAAGCAAAAAAAAATTAAAAAGAAATAGTAAATAGCATACAGATTTTCACCTTGGTACCCAGTAAGGCCAAGGAAAAAGCATGCAGAGTATGAAGAATTTGTAGGCAAGAAAGCCCACTGCATAGCTAACTGGTAAGAAACATGGGGAGGAACTGGATAACACAGTACTGGTGCCACAAAAAAGATCTTGTAACCCTCAGAGGTTAGCGTCCGGCTTCCTTCTCTTTGACTCTTATTTGGACGGGAACCCTTTGAAATGAAACCTATCCCAGATGCCTGCAGGTAACTGGACCTGAAAGGAGCTGATAGATAAGTGTTGACAGTAGGAAACCTGCTCAGTTCTCAGTAATGGCGGGGAACCTTGCTAAATGTTCCTGCCTTCAGGGAACTTACACTCCAAATAAAGACTTTCAAAAGAAAACAAAATATTATACTGGAACTAGGGCACATCTTTATAATCCTGATAGAGATAAACCTTTTGAGATATATCAGTTTAAGACAAAAGTAATAACATATTATCGGCCAGCACCAGAATCCTCAAACAACTTTGGAACAGTTGAAGCCTGTGGTTTATAAGAACCTCAGCTTCCAGAGGACTGGAAGGTCTACTTTCCAGAGCTTCAGAAGGAAAGACATTTACCGTTTATAAGAGTTTTTTTTTTTTTTTTTTGAGCCCAGGCTGGAGTGTAGTGGCATGCTAACGGCCACACCAGTGTCAACCTGCTGGGCTCAGGCAATCCTTTCACCTCAGCCTTGCAAGTAGCCGGAACTACAGGCACACGCTACCACGCCCGGCTAGTTTTTGATTTATTGTAGAGACGAGGTCTCGCCAAGTTGCCCAGGCTGGTCTTGAACCCCTGAACTCAGGGAGTTCTCTTGCCTCAGCCACTCAAAGTGCTGGAATTACAGGCTTGAGCCATTGCGCCTGGTTATAAGACATTTTAAAATGCTGTGTATTTTCATTATTGTCACGAGACCCATGAACCAGGAGTGTGAACTGTTCATAGCTGCAGGTTCAGCAAAAGCTTTCTCATCCTTCTGGGGGAGGAGCGTGGGTTAGATGCACTGAAGTCTAAAGATAAACTTCGCTCTGTGTTCCCCACCTCAGAACAGCAGCCACTGTCAGCCCACTCTCTAAATTATTCTGCGAGTACGTATTCTCTCTCTGCATCACCACCTGTTTAGTTCAGGTATAGTTCCAAACTGCAATGCTTACCAGGGCCAGGTGAGTAACATCAATGGGTGCTTCTGCTGGGGAAGCCTAAGGAGACAGCGTTGGGGTGGGACGCCTTAGGGAGTGCTTCCCTCTACCTCCTCCTTTATCAGGTATTCAAGTTCAAGATGTTTTAAAAACACTGTTCTAGCCAAACAACAACATGTATCTGCCAGCTGCATCTGAGACCTGGATGTGGGCTGAGGACTGTGCTTCTAGGCTCTTGTTATGAACTGTTGTAAGAATCTCCTGAAGCCTTTTTTTTTGAGTTGGAGTCTCACTTGCCCAGGCTGGAATGCAGTTGCACCCTCATGTCTACTGCAGCCTCAACCTGCTGAGCTCAGACAGTCCTTCCACCTCAGCCTTTCAAGTAGCTGGAATCATCGGCATGTGCCACCACACCTGGCTAATTTTTATTTTATTTTATTTTATTTTGAGTCAGAACCTCACTCTGTTGCCTGGCTGGAGTGCAGTGGCACATTCATGACCACTACAGCCTCAACCTGTTTGGCTCAGTTGATCCTTCCACCTCAGCCTTCCAAGTAGCTGGAACCACAGGTGTGCACCACCATTTCCAGCTAATTTTTAAAAATTTTTTATTATAGAGACGAGGTCTTGCCAAAGTGCCCAGGCTGGTCTTGAACCCCTGGGATCAGGAAATTCTCTGGCCTCCACTTCCCAAAATGCTGGGATTACAGGTGTGAGCCACCGTGCCCCGCCCAGCAATCAGATTTCTAAAGCGCAGAACTGGTGGTGGTATTTCCCTACGATGAGAATCCATTGCCTCCCTGGAAAGGGCAAACTCAGCTTGTTTCAGCCTTGCATGCAAGGCCCTTCACACTTTGGCTTCAACCCTGCTTCAGCCTTGTCTCCTGTCACCCCACCATTCCCTTTGGTCACCAGCTTATGCTTCCCACAGCATTCCAGTCTCGAGGCTTTTGTAAATGAACTTTTTTTTTCCCCCTAGAATGACCCTCTTTGGGGGATCTTATCTTAAATCACTAGGCAGCAGTTATCTGATTAGTTCCTTCTTTGTAATCCCAACCTACTTTGTCTATTTCTGTGATTAGTCCTGAACAAGCCACGTTGAAATGTTTGCCTCTCTCACTAGATTTTTAAATAGAGGAAAAGGAATCTCTATTTCTCCTTCTCTGTATTTTCCAACGCAGTAATTTTAGTGTAATCTCTGTGGGCCTACATTTTCTTATCTGTAAAATGAAGATGTTGGACTAGAATTCAGTAGTTCTTAACTAGAGGTGCACGTTAAAATAACTTGGAGTTCAACAGATGATGCTGGGACAACTGTATATCCACATATGAACGAATGAAGTTGGATCCCTTTACAAAAAGGAACTCAAATTGGATCACAGACCTAGATGTAAGAGCTAAAACTGTAAGACGCTTAGAAGAAAACACAGGAGTAAATCTTTATGATTTTGGATTAAGGAATGGTTTCTTAGATAAGATACCAAAAACGTAACAAAAGAAAAAAATAGATACATTGGGCTTCATCCATATTAAAAATCGTTGTACTTCAAAGGATACAATCAATAAAGTGAAAAGACATTCTTGGTATTCCCTAAGGCCTCATCCCCCAGCAAAAATAAAGTGAGAAATAACCCACAGAATTAGAGAAAATTTTGAAAATCATATATCTGTATCTGATAGGGGTCTACTATCCAGAATATAGAAAGACCTCTTAAAAATCAACAATAAAAAGACAATGGGCATGGTGGCTGATGCCTGTAATCCCAACACTTTGGAAGGCCAATGCCGGAGGACTGCTTGAGCCCAGGAGTTGAAGAACAGCCTGGGTAATATAGACAGACCTCATCTCTATAAAAAATAAAAATTAATTAGCTGGGCATTGTGGCACTTCCCTGTAGTCCCAGCTACTTGGGAGGCTAAGGTGGAAGGATAGTTTAAGCCCAGACTGAGTTGGAAGGATAGCTTGACCCCAGGTCAAGACTGCTGTGAGCCATTATCATGCCACTGCACTCCAGCCTGGACAAGAATGAGTCACTAAAAAAAAAAAAAAAAAAAATTAAAATAGCAAAGGATTTGAATAGATATATCTCCAAATAAAACTTACAAATGGGTAATAAGCACATGAAAAAATGCCCAGCACCATTTATTGTCAAGGAAATGCAAATCAAAATCACAACAAAATACCACTTCAACACTCACCAGGATAGCTGTAATTAAAAAGATGAACAGTAACAAGTGTTGACAAAAATGTGGAGGAATTTGGAACACCCATGCAAATGTAAATAGTGGGAATGTAAAATAGTATAACTACTGTGAAAAATAATTTGCAGTTCTATGTTAAATATGGATTTAGCACATGAACCAGCAATTTCATGTCTAGGAGTATATACCTAAGACAATTAAAAATATGTCCACACAAAAATGTGTACATAAATATTCATAGCAGCATTACAGGCACGCCTCAGAGACACTGTAGGTTCTATTTCAGAACACCACAGTAAAGTGAATATTGTGATAAAGTGAGTCACACAAAAGTTTTTGGTTTCCAAGTGCATATAAAACTTATATTTACGCTATACTGGAGGTTATTAAGTGTGCAAAGAGCATTATCTCTAAGAAAAACAATGTACAAGCCAGGCTTGGTGGCTCAGCCTGTAATCCCATGCTTTGGCTGAGGCTGAGGTGAATGGATTGCCTGAGCCCGCCGGTTCAAGACCCGCCTTGGCAACTTGGCGAGACCTCATCTTTACAATAAATCAAAAAATTAGCCGGGCTTGGTAGCATGCCTGTAGTTTCAGCTGAGGCTGAAGGATCACCGGAGTCCAGCGGGTCGAGGCTGAGGTGACTGGGAGCGGCCACTGCACTCCCGTCTGGGTGACAGAGTGAGACTTCAACTCAAAAAAAGAAAAACAATGTACATACCTCAGTGGCTCAGCCCGTAATCCCAGCACTTTGGAAGGCCAAGGCGAGTGGGCTGACTGAGCCCGTGGGTTCGAGACCAGCTTGGGCAACTTGGAGAGATCTCGTTCTACAATAAATCCCACTGCACTCCAGCTGGGCGACAGAGTGAGACTCCAACTCAAAAAAAAAAAATACTTTATTTCTAAAAAATGCTAATGAAGTGAGCACATGCTGTTGGGAAAACAGCAGTAGACGCAAGTTTGCCACAAGCCTTCCATTAAAAAAAACTCTATCTGCAAAGCACAATAAAGTGCACTAAAATAAGGCATGTCTGTATTTAGTAATCATCAGAAAGTGGAAACAATCCACGTGTTCATCAGTTGAAAAATGTACACACAGATACTCATAAAATAAATTGTTCAGCCATAAAAAGGAATGAAGTATTGATACACACTATAATATGGATGCAACTTGAAAACATGAAATAAAGCTAGTCACAAAAGACTACATGTTGTATCATCACATGTATACAAAATGTTCAGAATGGGCAAATTCATTGGAACAGGAAGTAGATGAGTGACTGCCAGAGACTAGGGAGTTTTAGGGGAGAGTGTAAATAGTGACGGCTAATTGGTGTGAGGGTCTTTATGGGCACCTGAAAATGTGGAAGTAGGTAATGATGATGGTAGTGTAACTCTGTGAATATACTAAAAACCACTGAATCGTGCACTTTGAAAGGGAGGGTTTTATGGTATGAGTGCAGCATTGTTATTTTGAAAAATCCTTTGAAAGCTTTTCTAAAATTCCTACATGGGATCTGCCCTCCTGGTTGTGATTCAGATTCAGTAGGACAGAAAGTGTCCAGTACTCCACCTGCAAAACCTTTACAAGTTTATAAATAAAGAGTTCTAATTCTTAGGGAAAACTTGGGTTATCCTAGGGCAAGTGTGAAGTGACTTCTAGATTTTAAGTATAGCTGTGCAGATCCTAGAATGTCTCTGGATTACTTGAGGAGGTAATGGACAGCATGGGTGTCCTGTAATTACTTTCTGCTGCCTGGAACCAGGGAACTCAGGGCAGAAAGGGGAGGGGCAGTAACATTTAAACAGTAAAACAGGACTCCAGGGAAAGCAAGAGACAACACTGCTGCCTGAGGTCAGAGTATGGGATATGGCCAGAGCTGGAGCAGCAGAATCTCTGGACTCTGATCCCCAAGCAATCCACCAGAAACTCTAAGCAAAATGGCTGAACAGAGGTAGCCCAGGTAAAAAGAAAGAGGTTGACAGTGTGGAGGTTCCCACCCACAATCCTGTCAGAAAGTGTGGCTTTGAAACTGGGTTCCTCCGAGCCCTGGAGGTTCACAGCAGTGCACGTTTTCCTTTTTTCTTTTCTCCTCTCTTCTGCTTTACATTTTGAATACACAGGAGATTTTATTTGAGGAAAAAGTCCAAGTTACTCAGGAATTACAAAAGAATATTCTGATGGGTGCCTCCCAGTCAAGAGATACTAACAGCATCAATGAAGAGAATTCTATAAAGGGCAAGAAAAATTCCCTGGAAGAACCTGCTTTCATTTTCAACTCAGAGTTTGTGGAAAACTATCTGTGATGGAGAGGACCGTGTTGAGAAGGCAGAGGAAGCTGGACCTTCATTTCCCTTCTCGAGCCCACCTCCCTTGCAGGTTAACTCCAGAGAAACCACTATGGCTCTGAGGAAACCAGTTCAAAGCCACTTCTTGGCAGGACTGTGGATGGAAACCTCCACGTTAACTTTCAGCTTATTTGCCTTCTCACCTGAGAGACCTCTGTTCCGGGCGCAGGGAGGCCCTTTTGCCTAGAGTTTCTGGTGGATTGCATGGGAGTCAGAGCCCACAGACTCTTTGTAATCAGATGATCAATAGCTCTGTTGCCTTGGAATCCTCATTCAGTTTTCCTAAAGCTCTTAATATTTGGAAATTTTCTACAACAGAAGATACTACCAGTTTCATCAGCCAAAGACAATAGCTTCCACCCTTTTGTTCTACACATAGGCTTAAAATGTTTTTATATAGTTATAATTAAAGTGTATACTAATATTATGGGGCTTTTTTCAGTGAACAAAATAACATACTTTTCCTTGTTCTTACACATACTGTTTCAATGCTCAAGTAACATTAATGTAAGTATTGTTGAGTAAATAGTCTACAGTCAACTTTCAGTTATTGGACATCTATCTGAAGTTTCTGTTATAAATAATTCTTAAATGACCATCCATCTGAGGAAGCACTGTATCCACATGGCCTTAAAAAGTGCCTGGTACATACTAGGAACTTAGTGTATAATTGTTGGAGTGATATTTCTTTTTTGGTTACTATAAAGATATGTGGTACAATTCAGGGTTAGGTATATAACAATTGATCATGTACCCTTGTTGAAGAGGTATGCCCCTCCCTTCCCTAGCAGTTTCCCTCAACTGCCAATCCCACTCCCCTCCCCTGACAGTTTTCCACTACTGCCAGTCGCTTTCTTATAGCATTATAATTGTTCAAGGTCACCTTATGAGTGAGGACATATGGAACTCAGTTCTTTGCTTCTGTGATAAATCACTGAGTATGATCGACTCCAAATCCATCCAAGTTGCTGCGAAGTCCATGTATTTGTCCTTCTTTATGACTGTATAATATTCCATTGTGTATATATACCACAGTTTTTTTTATCCAGTCCAGCTTCGATGGGCAACACAGTTGGTTCCATGTTTTTGCTATTGTGAATAGAGCTGCAACACACATATGTGTGCAGGTATTTTTTTCTAGAATAATTTGAGTTCCTCCAGGTATATTCCCAATAGGGGAATTGCAGGGTCATATGGAAGGTCAATTTCTAGTTCTTTTTTTTTTTTTTTTTTTTTTTT
>NW_007246462.1:257072-294614 GCF_000164805.1 Carlito syrichta
CAGTTGGCAAATATTTTTTCCCATTCTGTGGGCTGTCTCCCTGCTCTCTTGATGATTTCTTTTGCTTTGCAGAAGCTCATTAATTTGATGCGGTCCCACTTGTCTATCTTATTTCTTAAGATATTGACCTTTAGAGTTCTGAATAGGAATTGGTTTCCAGTTCCAATTTTCATAAGGGAAGGTGTCTCCTGAGCTTTCTAATATTTTTATAGTTTGAGGTTTTATGTTTAGGTCTTTCATCCATTTAGAGTTGATTTTTGTGTATGGTGATAGGTAGGGGTTCTGTTTCAATCTTCTGCATGTGGTCAGCCAGTTTTCCCATCACCATTTACTGAATAGGTTCTCCTCTCCCCAGTGATTGTTGTTGGAGGCTTTGTCAAAGATGAGTTGGTTGAGGAATTGAGGCTTTGCTTCCAGAATCTCTATCCTGTGCCATTGGTCTGTATGCCTGTTTTTGTACCAATACCAGGCTGTTTTGATCACTGTAGCCTTATAGTAAAGTTTGAAGTCTGGAAGTGTGATACCTCCTGCTTTGTTTCTTTTGCTAAGGATTATTTTGGCTATTCGTGGTTATTTATGTTTCCATATGAATTTCTGTATTGTCATTTCCAGGTCTGAGAAGAACTAAGTGGAGTGGTATTTCTACCTGTATCTCTTTCCATATTCTGAAAGCAGAATTACAGAGTCAAAGAAATGGAATAACCTTTAATATAATAACATGTACTCATTTAAACATCTTTTTGTTGTAAATAAGAGAAGAACCTCACAGAGGGTAGTTGAAGGATACTGGATATTTCCCAAACTCCAAAGGCAGGACTGCATCTTGGCCTTGGAAAAAGGCTGGAACAGAGAACTTACATGACATCAGTACTCAGTTCTGTATTATTTATGTCTCCTACCCTATTCATGTATGTCTTTTTTTTATTCTTGTTTGTAGAAAGGCCTTCCCTGCTTTTCTCTTCCATGTGGCAGGAAGAAACATGACCAAGGCCTCAGGGCAGATCCATGTAATATAAGAGACAATGGTTGAGTTCGAAGACCACCCAGCCGATATCTACTACATAGGCCTTTTAACATATATAAATAGAAACTTCCCCATTCAGGATGTCTCTGATTTTATGGAAGTTTGTAATTTTTATATGCTTAAGTTAATTCATTTTTTATAACTTCTTTCATGTCATATTTAGGGTGGCCTTCTCAATCTAAGATTATAGACATGTTTGTCTGTATTTTCTTTTCTTTCTTTTTTTTTGTTGGAGTCTCACTCTGTCACCCAGACTGGAATGCAATGGCACACTCACGACCACCCCAGCATCCACCTGCTGGGCTCTGGCAATCCTTCCACCTCAACCTTCCAAGTAGCTGGAACTACAGGCACGTGCTTCCATACCCAGCTAATTTATTATTATTATCATTGTAGAGATGAGGTCTAGTCAAGTTGCCCAGGCTGGTCTGTATTTTATTATAGTACAGTTGTCCTTCAGTATCTATAGGAAATTGTTCAAGGACCACCTTCAGAAATCAAAATTCATAGATGTTCAAGTTCCTTATTTAAAAAATGGTGTAGTACTAAAAAGACATAGAATGGCAAAATGGATAAAATACCACCAGGCAACAATATACCACCTTCAAGAGACCCATCTCACTAGAAAGGACATACACAGATTCAAAGTAAGAGGATGGGAAACAAATTTTCAGGTGAATGGAACACAAAAGAAAGGAGGAGTCACGATCCTAATTTCAGACAAAATACCATTTAAGCTACCAAAAATTAAAAAAGATACAGAGGGCCACTACATAATGATAAAAGGTTCACTCCATCAACAAGAAATATCTATCCTAAATATATATGCACCCAACATAGGTGCGTCAACTTTCATAAAGCAACTTCTAGGAAAACTAAAGAAAGATATTGACTCTAACACCATCATAACTGGGGACTTTAATACCCCACTCACAACCCTAGACTGATCGTCAGGACAAAAAATCAGCAAGGAGATCCGGAACTTCAATGTGACTCTGGACCGAATGGACTTAATTGATACCTACAGAACACTCCATCCAAAGACCACAGAATACACATTCTACTCATCACCGCATGGAACGTATTCTAAGATCGACCACATAATTGGCCATAAATCAAGCATAAGCAAATTTAAAAGGACCAAAATTCTACCATGCACCTTCTCGGACCACAGTGGAATAAAAATAAACATTGACACCAACAAGGTCCCCCCAAAACCCACAAAGACATGGACACTAAACAGCATGATGCTAAACAACTCCTGGGTCAATGATGAGATCAAAACAGAGATCAAAAGATACCTGGAAACAATTGAAAATGAAGAAACATCTTACCAAAATCTCTGGAACGCCTTAAAAGCTGTAGTAAGAGGGGAATTCATATCCCTACAAACACACATGAAGAAAACGGAAGGAACACAAATCAACAGCCTGACAAGCCACCTAAGGAAGCAAGACCACAAAAACCCTAATTTCAGCAGAAGAATTCAGATCACCAAAATAAAAGCCTAAATCCAGGACATAGAAGACAAAAAGATAATACAAAAAATCAATGAAACAAAAAGCTGGTTCTTCGAAAGGGTAAACAAGATTGATGGTCCCCTAGCTAGACTGACCAAGAAAAAACGAGAAAAAAACCAAATAAGCTTAATCAGAAACACAAAAGATGAAGTCACATCTGACCCTGAAGAAATACAAAAGATCATTAGAGACTACTACGTACACTTGTATGGAAACAAACTTGAAAACCAGAAGGAAATGGAAGACTTTCTGACATCACACAACCTACCTAGGTTGGAACAAGAAGAAATTGAGAACCTAAATAAACCAATAACAATCAAGGAAATCGACCACGTAATAAGAAAAATTCCTACAAAAAAAAGCCCTGGTCCAGATGGCTTTCCAGCAGAATTCTACAAGACATTTAAGGAGGAGCTGATACCAATCCTACTGAAGGTATTCCAGGTGATTGAAAAAGATGGAACTCTCCCCAAATCATTTTACGAAGCCAACATCACATTGATACCCAAGCCAGGTAAAGATCCAACAAAGAAAGAGAACTACAGGCCAATATCTTTGATAAACATAAATGCTAAAATTCTCAACAAGATCCTAGCAAACCGGATTCAACAATACATCTCAAAAATCATCCATCATGACCAAGTAGGCTTCATCCCTGGGATGCAAGGCTGGTTCAACATTCGTAAAACCATAAATGTAATTAAATACATCAACAGATGTCAAAACAAATACCACGTTTATATCATTAGATGCAGAAAAAGCTTCAGATAAAATCCAGCACCCTTTCTTGATAAAAACCCTCAAACATCTAGGCATACAGGGAACATACCTCAAAATTGTAAAAGCCATCTACGAGAAACCCACAGCCAGCATACTCCTAAATGGACAAAAATTGGAACCATTTCCCCTGAAAACTGGAACAAGACAAGGATGCCCACTCTCACCCCTCCTGTTTAACATAGTATTGGAAGTCCTGGCTCGAGCAATCAGAAAAGAGAAGGCAATCAGGGGTATCCAAATAGGAAAAGAGGAAGTCAAGTTATCTCTCTTTGCAGACGATATGATTGTATACCTTGAAAACCCAAGAGAATCTGTCAAAAACCTTCTTACACTGATAAAAGCCTTTGGCAAAGTCTCAAGATACAAAATAAATGTGCAAAAGACAATCACATTTCTTTACACCAATAATAAACAGAAACCCAAATAAAAACCACAATTCCATTCACAATAGCCACCAAAAAAATGAAATACCTTGGCATCTTCCTAACCAGAGACGCGAAAGACCTTTACAATGAAAACTACAAAACACTGCTCAAAGAAATCAAAGATGACACAAACAAGTAGAAAAATATCCCATGCTCATGGGTTGGAAGAATCAACATTATGAAGATGTCCATCTTACCTAAGGCAATCTACAAATTCAATGCAATACCCATCAAATTACCAACAACATTCTTCTCAAACCTAGAAAAAATAACACAGGAATTCATATGGAAACACAAACGTCCAAGAATAGCCAGAACAATCTCGGCAAAAAAACCAAAGCAGGTGGTATCACATTACCAGACTTCAAACTTTACTATAAAGCTACAATCATCAAAACAGCTTGATATTGGTATAGGAACAGACATATAGATCAGTGGAATAGAATTGAGATTCCAGAAGCAAAACCTCAATTTCTCAACCAACTCATCTTCGACAAAGCCTCCACCACCTACCACTGGGGAGAGGAGAACCTATTCAGTAAATGGTGCTGGGGAAACTGGCTATTCAGTAAATGGTGCTGGGAAAACTGGCTGACCACATGCAGAAGATTAAACAGGACCCCTATCTATCCCCATGCACAAAGGTTAGCTCCAAATGGATCAGAGACCTAAATGTAAAACCTCAAACCATAAGAACCTTAGAAAATGAAGGACATACCCTCATGGAAATCGGAACTTGCATCCAATTCCTGAACAAAACCCAAAACCCACAGGTCATAAGAGAGAAGATAGACAAGTGGGACCTTATTAAACTGACAAGCTTCTGCAAATCCAGAGAAACCATCAAGAGAGCAGGGAGACAGCCTACAGACTGGGAAAAAGTATTTGCCAACACCAGGTCTGACAAAGGCTTAACATCTTGGATCTACAAGGAACTCAAACGTGCTGAAAAGAAAAAAACAAACAACCCCATTATAAAATGGGCAAAAGATATGAATAGACACTTCACAAAGGAAGACATCCGAGCAGCCAACAGACACATGAAGAAATGTTCAACCTCATTAATCATCAGGGAGATGCAAATCAAAACCACACTGAGATACCACCTAACTCCAGTCAGAATGGCAATGATCAACAAGTCAAAAAATAACAGCTGCTGGAGAGGGTGTGGCGAAAAGGGAACTCTTCTACACTGTTGGTGGGGGTGTAAACTAGTGCAACCTCTGTGGAAAGCAGTGTGGCAATTCCCAAAATCTCTAAGTATCAACCTCCCATATGACCCTGCAATCCCCCTACTGGGAATATATCCTAAAGAACTCAAATCACTCTATAAAAGAGATACCTGCACACATATGTTTATCGCAGCATTATTCACAATAGCAAGAACCTGGAAACAACCATGCTGCCCATCAGAAGAGGACTGGATTAAAAAAATGTGGTTCATATACACGATGGAATACTATGCAGCCATAAAAAAGAACAAAATCATGAATTTCGCAGCAACCTGGATGGAACTAGAGTCTATAATACTGAGAGCCCTCTTACAGAAACAAAGATCCGAGTATCACATGTTCTTACTTATATAACGAACCTTGAACATCCAATGTAATGCTATATGAAAATGACTCACAGTAGTGGGAAACTATGGGGGGGGGAGGGAGATGGGATTAACAGTAGCAAATATCTGTCTGGGGACGGGGAAACACCTCTTATCAACAGGGTGCCTGAATGAAATGTATTTGTATACCTAACCCTTAACTGTACCCCACAACATCATAATAAAAAATATTGATTTAAAAAAATGGTATAGTATTTGCATATAACTCATTTCCATCCTCCCATATAATTTAATCTCTAGATTACTTATAATACCTAATATAGTATAAATGCTGTATAACTAGTTGTTGTACTGTTTTATTTAGGGAAATAATGACAAGGAAAAAAGTCTTTACATGTTTGGTACAGATGCAACCATCCAAACTTTTAAAAATATTTTTGGCCGGGCTCGGTGGCTCAGCCTGTAATCCCGCGCCTTTGGGAGGCTGAGGTGAGTGGATTGCCTGAGCCCGCGGGTTCGAGACCCGCCTGGGCAGCGAGACTTCATCTCTACAATAAATCAAAAAATCAGCCGGGCGTGGTAGTGCATGCCTGTAATTCCAGCTACTTGGAAGGCTGAGGCGGAAGGATCGCCGGAGCCCAGCAGGCGAGGTTGTGGTGGCCGGGAGCGGCCACTGCACTCCAGTCTGGGTGACAGAGTGAGACTCCAACTCAAAAAAAATATATATATATTTTTGATCCGAGGTCGGTTGAATCCAAGGATGCAGAAGCCATGGATATACAGGGCCAACTGTTCTTCCATGGCTTTATTTTCTATTTTCAAGTCTTAAATCCATCTGAAATTTATTTGTTGACATGGTTTAAGATAAGACTATAACTTTGTAATTGCAGGACATTTTCACCATCCCCAAAAATATCCTCATTCCCACTAGCAGTCACTCCCCATTCTCTCTCCCTTGTGTCTCTGGCAACCACCAATCTATTTTCTGTCTCTATGGATTTGCCTATTCTGAACATTTAAATGGAATCATGCAACATATGGACTTTTGTGTCTGGCTTCTTAGTATGCAATTTTCAAGATTCATTCATGTTGTATTATGTATCAGTACTTCATTGCTGTTACTTATTTATTTTAAATTATTATTTTTTTTTTTTTAGTGATAGCTATGTCACTTTTTTCAGTGACAGTCTCACTATGTTAACCAGGCTGTACTCAAACTCCTGGACTCAGGGGATCCTCCTTCCTCAGCCTCCCTAGTAGCTGGGACTGCAAATGCATGCCACCTTTCCCACTTTCCTTCCTTTTTGATGACTGAACAGCACTCTTTTATATGGATATGTCACATTTTATTTATCCATTCGTCAGTTGAAGCATATTTCCGTTTTTTTTTTAGCTCTTATGCAATGATGCTGCTATGAGTATTTGCATACAAGTTTTATATGGATATATGTTTTCAGTTCTCTCGGGTAGGTAGCTAGGAGTAGAATTGCTGGTAATTATATTTAAAATTTTGAAGAACTGCCAAACTGTTCTCCAAAGCAACTGTACCATTGTACATTCCCACCAATAATATATGAGAGTTCCAATTTTCTGCATCCTCCCCCACACTTGTTTTTGTTGGTCTTTTTAAACATAGTCATCTGAGCGGGTATGAAGGGGCATCTCTTGATTTTGATTTGCATTTTCCTAATGACCAATGATGCTAAGTAATTTTTCATGGGCTTATTAGCCATTTATATATCTTCATTGGAGAAATGTCTATTCAAATTATTTACCCATTTTTAAATTGTTTTCTTTTTGTAAGATTTCTGTATTTGCTTTCTTTAAATATTATTTATTAACATCTTTTTTTCTGATTTTCTTTTGTAGAATTTTAGTGTTTGTCCTTTTTACTCATAGTGGACTTACTAGATATTGTGAACATTAATCCTGTTTCTATTTTATTTTCTCCAGTTTATATATCATTTAATGTGCTTTAGTGTCTTACAATCTGACATAGTAAGACTTATCACCCTTTTTTCTTTTTTTGGCTTGTTCTATTGCATTAAAAGTTTTTACATTTTCCTCATTCCCCATCCCATCCTGTCTCTAATATGGTCGATTTTTTTCTTCTATGTCCCTCTGCTTTATTTGTTGTTTAATTTTTTAAATGTAACACTTCAGTTAATTTGCAGTTTATTTTCATATATGGTGTGATATAAAGATCTGGTTGCTTTCCTGCCTCTATACAGTTGCCAGTCCATTGTCCTTATGAGGTTAACTGATTCAGTATTCCTTCTTTTGTTCTGGATATAACATCAATAAAATTCTTCTATGTGATAAGGTTTATTTCTCTGTTACCTGTTTTGCTTCATTTAGCTGTTTGTTGTTCCTAGTGTTTTAATAATTGTTATTTTATATCATGTTTTAATATTTAGCAAATCTTGTCATCATTAAGCTCATTAGTTTATGTCTTTTTTCTCACAAGATTTAAAAATAGATTTTTTAATTGATATATAATTGCTGCATATATTTGAGGGTACGTGTGATATTTTGATACATGTAGACAATGTGTAATGGTCAAATCAGGGTAGTTGGGATATCCAGAACCTCAAACATTTATCTTTTCTTTGTGTTGGGATCTCACTAGAGTTTTATACCAGTTATATTTTGGAGTCATTTGATTAAGTTCCCTCAAGAAACATATGTGGGATAGTTTTGTGTGTATCAGGCTTGTCAAAAATCTTGAAACTAACTTGTATCTTACAGTATTCTGTTTTCCATCAAACAACTGGGCATGTGTCACTTATTCAAGTGTTCTTGAAGATATAAAAAATTAATAATAAAATGTTTTGATTCTTCATTTTTTCATCTAGGTTTATGCATTATTGGTTAAAGTTACTCCTTGAAACTTTTATATTTTTCATTACTTTTGCAAATGGAGGGTCTCTCCATTATATTTTAAACTAGTGTTACTGGTATATAGTAGAGGTATCAATTTAATTTATGCCCACCAATTTTATGCTTTTTTTGCCAAATTCTTATTAGTTAAATAAATTATTGATTTGATTTTTTTAGGTAGTACTTTTCTTTGAACAGAATTAAATGTTCATTTTTTTTTCAGTCTCACTCTCACCCAGGCTGAAGTACAATGGCATGCTCACAGCTACCACAGCCTCACCCTGCAGGGCTCAGGAAATTCTTCTACCTTAGTCTTCCAAGTAGCTGGAAATACAGGTGCATGCCACCACGCCTGGCTAATTTTTTTGATTTATTGTAGAGACAAGTTCTTGCCAAGTTTCCTGGGCTGATCTCGAACCCCTGGTCTCAGACAATCTTCTCATCTCTGCCTCCCAACATGCTAGGATTACCAGGTATGGGCCACCGTGTCCAGCAAAAATTAATTTTTCTAAACTTTTTTTTCCTCCTCAGTTTTGGTTGCTTCATGTTTTTTTCTGCATTCAAAATCAGTTTGGAAGTCTGATGGTTTCATGAGCTAGTAGTTTTGAGGTCTCTTATCTTTAATTTTAAAAGTAGTGATTTTCATATTTTGTTGCTTTGATTGGCAGGTGTGTGGATTGTATCCCCTGGGAGAGGGAATCTATTAGTTCCTGTGGCTGCCATAATAAATTATCAAACACCTGGTGACTTTAACAACAGGAATTTTCTCTCTCACAGTTTTGGAGGCTAGAAGTTAAAAATCCAGCAGGGCTGTACTCCCTTTGGGAGATCAAGGGGAGAATCCCTTCCTTGCCTTTTCCTGGGTCTGGTGGCTGCCCTGGCATTCCTGGGCATTTTTTGGCATGTGGCCTTTTCTCTCTAGTCTGCCTCAGTCTTCATATCACCTTCTCTTTTGTCTCTGACAAATCTTTCTCTGCCTTACTCTTACAAGGACACTTATCACTGGATTTATCACTGTGGATAATCTAAGATGATCACTTCAACCCCAAATCCTTAATTTACATCTATAGAGTCCCTTTTCCCCAATAAAGTCACCTTCATAGGTTCTGAGGATTAGGACATATCTTGTTGAGGACTACACCATACAACTTACTACAGGAGTCATCCTGCAGTTACTAGTGCATAGACTGTCTCTCTTGCTTTTCTTTCTCCTTTCTTTCTTTCCTTCTTTCTTTTTCTTTCTGTGTTTATTTTCTATATAGTGTATAAAATGTTACATTTTATAGCAAAAGAATGGCCTAGCCCATTTTGCATGTACTATAAACTATGTGAAAACACTGTGATGTATCAGTTTTCTTATGCATGATTCATGGAAATCTCATGGTGGTATGGTGAAAGTACAGTGACCATTTGCTAAGAATGCAGATGTTTTGTTTCTCCCTGGATGTGTCCTTTCTGGAAAAAAACACTTATCAATCATTTCATGACAATGTAGTGCAGAATAGCACTGTGTAAGTCATTCTCAACAAAATTCTCAACATTATTAGGTTTTAATGTAAGGAAATTGTTTTCAGGGTCCTGAAAACAAGGACATTTCGTGACCGTGTAAAACTGCATTTTATAGAGCTTTGAAATTGTAAAAAAGTATACTTGCATTTATTTTACTTTTGATATGTTGATAAGAAACCATAGGGCATCAGTTTTTCTTATTCAGCTTTTATAGCTTGGCCATTATTTTAAGTATGACTTCTGTGGAAAAACAAAACAGTGTATATCCTCTTTGTCTAATCCTTTAAATTTTTAGTTTCACATACCATTTGTAAGAAATCATACAGAGAGATCCTTTGTATACTTTGTCCATTGTCTCCCACTAGTAATGTTTTATGGTATAACCAGGGCATTAACATTATATAATCCACTGATCTTATTCAGATCTCTCTAGTTTTATTTGAATTTGTAGGTACTAAGTTATGTACAGTTTTATCACCTGTGTAGGTTTGTGTATCTGCCATTATAGTCAGAAACAGAGTGTTTCCCACACTACTAGAATCGCTCATGTTGCCTTGCTGTAACCACATCCAGTTGCCTCCAGTTCCTTCCTCCCCTCCTGCAGGTCCCTAACCACTGGAAACAACTGATCCATTTCTAACATGTTATAATTGTAATATGTTACATAAATGGAATTGAGCATTCAAAACAGTAGGAAACTTTTGGAATTGGTTTATTTTACTCAACATAATTTCCTGGAGATTCACCCAAGTTGTCGCATATATCAGTCATTTGTTCTTTTTTATTATTGAATAATGTCCTGTGGGATGAATGGATCATGGTTTGTTTAACCATTCCCCTGTTGAAGAATATCTGGGGTGATTCCAGTTTGGGCATATTATAAATAAAGCTGCTATGAATGTTTGTGTACAGGTTTTTGTATGAACCTAAGCTTTCATTCCACTGGGATAAATGCCCAAAAGTGCTATTGTTGGGTATGGTAATTGCACATTTAGTCTTTAAGAAACTGCCATTCGTGACCCGCCTGGGCAACTTGGGGAGACCTCGTCTCTACAATAAATCAAAAAGTTAGCCGGGCATGGTAGCGCGCACCTGTAGTTCTGCTACTTGGAAGGCTGAGGCAAAGGATCGCCAGAGCCCAGCAGGTCGAGCCTGCGGTGGCCAGGAGTGGCCACTGCACTCCAATCTGGGCGACAGAGTGAGACTCCAACTCAAAAAAAAAAAAAAAGAAAGAAACTGCCAAGCTGTTCTCCAGAATGGCTGTACTATATCACATTCCCACCAGTGGACAAGTGATCCAGGTTTTTCACATTCTCTTCAGCATTTGGTGTTGTCACCAAATAGGTTTGTCACTGACAGGTGTGCAGTAACATCTCATTGTGATTTTAATTTTCACTTATCTGAGGGATAATGATGCCGAACATCTTTTCATAGCCCATTCGCTATTAGAATATTTCTTTCAGTGAAATGTGTCTTTTGCTCAGTTTTTACTTGGACTGTATTTTTACTTTGAGTTTTAAGAGTTTGCTATAGGCCGGGCGTGGTGGCTCACTCTTGTAATCCCAGCACTTTGGGAGACCAGGCGAGAGGATTGCCGAGCCTAGAGGTTGGAGACCAGCCTGAGCAACTTGGTGAGACCTCACCTCTACAATAAATCAAAAAAATTAGCCAGGCGTGGTTAATGCTTGCCTATAATTCCAGCTACTTGGAAGGTTGAGGTGGAAGGATTGCCTGAGCCCAGCAGGTTGACGTTGGGGTGGCCATGATGTGCCACTGCACTCCAGCCTGGGTGATGGAGTGAGACTCCAACCCAAAAAAAAAAAAAGTTTGCCATATATTCTAGTCTTTTGTCAGATACATGGTTTGCAGATATTTTCTTCTAGCTTGTCTTTTCATCCTCATAGCAGGACCTTTAGCATAATAAGAAGTTTTTAATTTTGATGATGTCCAGTTTATCAATATTTCTTTTTGTGAACTGACCTTTTGGTGTAAAGTCTAAGAAAGTTTTGCCTAGCTCTAGGGCCCGAATATTTTCTCATTGTTTTCCTTAAAACTTTTACAGTTTTACACTTAAATGTCATACATTATGAGTTAGTTTTTGTATTTGGTGTGGTTTAGATAAAGGTTTTTTTCAGACTGGGCTAGGTAGCTTAGTCTGTAATCCCAGCACTTTGGGAGGTAGAGGTGAGGGGATTGCCTCAGCCTGCGTGTTCAAGATCAGCCCAGGCAACTTGGTAAGACCTTTTTTTTTTTTTTTTTTTTTTTTGTCTACAAATGCTCTTCCTTGTCTCTTGAGTCACTTGCTCTAGGGAAAAAACTAGCTGCCCTGTCACGAGGGCATTCAAGCAGTGCCATGGAGTGATCTATATGGTGAGGAACTGAGTGGGGCCTCTGGCAGACTGCCATGTGCTGGAACCATCTTAAAAGCAAATCCTCCTGCCCAGTCAGGCCTTCAGATGCCACAGCTCTGACCAACATATTGACTGCAACTTCATAAGAGGTGCTGAGCCAGACCTCTCAGCTAAATTGTTAACGAATTTCTGACACATTGACCTTTAAGAGTTCCACTGCTCAAATTTACCTTGACCTGACTAACCTCTTTTTTTTTTTTTTTGAGTTGGAGTCTCACTGTGTCTCCCAGACTGGAATGTGGTGGTACGCTCACGGCCACCCCAGCATTGACCTGCTGGGCTCAAGGCGATCCTTCCGCCTTAGCCTTCCAAGTAGCTAGAACTACAGGCATATGCTACCACACCCAGCTAATTTTTTGATTTATTGTAGAGATGAGGTCTCACCAAGTTGTCCAGGCTGTTTTTGAACCTGTGGGCTCAGGCAATTTCCTTACCTTGGCCTCCCAAAGTGCTGGGATTACAGGCTTGAGCCACCAGTGTCCAGCCTGACTAACCTCTTTAATATGTCTAGAACAAATAAATGAACTTATCATATTACTCTCTCTGTTTCTTGTTTTCCCCTTTTATCCAGGTTTGCTTTGTCTGTGTTTCATTCCCTCACAGCTCTGCTATCAAATCAGCAAGATGAATAGAGAAATTTTGGTTTTTTTTTGATTTGGAGTCTCACTCTGTCACCCAGACTGGAGTGCAATGGCCGCTCCCGACCACCACAGCCTCGACCTGCTGGGCTCCGGCGATCCTTCCGCCTCAGCCTTCCAAGTAGCTGGAACTACAGGCACGCACTACCACGCCCGCTTAATTTTTGATTGGTTTTAGAGATGAGGTCGCATCAAGTTGCCCAGGCGGGTCTCGAACCTGCGGGCTCTGACAATCCACTCAACTCGGCCTCCCAAAGTGCTGGGATTACAGACTGAGCCACCGAGCCCAGCCTAATAGAGAAATTATTATTGACCAAAAGCCTTCTACCTGTGATGTGCCATATCAGGCACTGGTAAAGGAGCTGACAAAGGAAGCAGCGTGTGTGCAGGGCCTGAGCTGGGGAGGGGCGTGGTGCCATGCAAGAACTAGGAGGACCCTCATAGGGGGTATTCCCAGTGAACAGGAAGGAGATGGCAGACAGGGCCAGGAGGAAGGTCCAGTCTGCAGGACCAGTAGGCCATATTGAAGATACGGGCTTTAGTTTTGAAGAATTATAAACAGGAGGGAATATAAACAGGAATCTGTTAAAGATGTTAAGTGCAGTGTAGGGTATGGACCAGAGGGGCCAGGAGGCAAGAAAAGAAAGGCGTAAAGGTAGAAGTGAGTGTCTGTGATGAAAAGTGTGAGTGCAGTGATTCTGGAAAGGAGGCAGTTTGGGGTGATGGGGAAAACCTTTGTGTGCCCATGGGCATGTGTAGCTGAGAAAGAGTGGAGATAAGGAAGGTCTGAGAATTGAGAAGCTTGTGGTCTCCTTGTGAATGCTGACGTTCCCCTGACTGCAGACAGGGATTGAGCAGGACAAGGCTGTGAGCTGGCGCTCTGTGCTGCCTTACAATAATGACATAAGTTAGGTTAATAGTTCTCCTCTTTCTCCACCCCTCCACCCAATTCTCCTTCTTCTTCTTGTTAAGTTCTCACTCTGTTGCCCAGACTGGAGCACAGTGGCACAATCATGGCATCCTTGACCTCTGGGGCTCAAATGATCTTTCTACCTCAGCCTCTTGAGTGAGTAACTGGAACTACAGACACGTGCCAGCACTCCCAGCTAATTTTTTAAAAAAATTTTTGTAGAGACGAGGTTTCACTATGTTGCCCAGGCTGGTCTCAAATTCCTGGGCACAAGCAATCCACCCATCTCCAGTCCCCCAAAGTGCTGGGATTAAGGCATGAGCCACCATGCCTGACCAGTACTTTTTATTTTAAAATTTGCCATTTGTCTTCTTTATTTCACTTAACTTTTTAACGTGTTTCTTCTTGTCACTTCACTTTTACTGTCATCTCCTCACAAACTGTTGTAGTCCTTAGAGGTTTCTATATTTCCTTTTGTCTCTCTGGGGCTTCCATTCCTCTAAATTTCCTGGGATGACTTAGCTGAAAAATTCATCTTTAAATTGATCCCAGGACCTGTTTAGAGTTTAGAGGAGAGCAAGGTAGAGTTGCCTGACCAATACTATCTCTTTGTCCTTGTGTATTTGTATCTTTCTATGGGGTCATTTTAGTGAGTTTTAGGCGAGGAGATAAATAACGGTGTAAGCTTTCATATTAAATTGTAAGACCTTATGAAAACATTGAAAACTGGTTTGGGCGGGCTCGGTGGTTCAGCCTGTAATCCCAGCACTTTGGGAGGCCAAGGCAAGTGGATTGCCTGAGCCCGCCAGTTTAAAACTAGCCCAGGCAACCTGGCGAGACTTTGTCTCTAAGTAAATAAAAAAATTAGCCGGGCATGGTAGTGCGCACCTGTAGTTCCAGCTACTTGGAAGGCTGAGGCGGAAGGATTGCCTGAGCCCAGCAGGTCGAGGCTGGGATGGCCATGAGCGTCCCACTGCACTCTAGCCTGGGTGACAGAGTGAGACTCCAGCTCAAAAAAGAAAGAAAGAGAGAAAAAGGGAGGGAAGGAGGGAGAGAGAGAGAGAGAGAGAAAGAAAGAAAGAGGGAGGGAGGGAGAGAGAGAGGAAAAAAAAAGACAAAAAACTGGTACTGGTACTGGTTCAACATGCTTTTTTTGAGGGTTTATTGTATCCGTTTTGGTTAGTTCTCTATTCTCATCTTCTTAACTTAGCAGTAGCATTTGACACAGGTCACAGTTAATCAGTTCCTTGTTTTTCAAACGTATTCTACACTTAGCTTCCAAGATACTATACTCTGTCTTACTGGCTACTCATTCAGTCGCCTTTGCTGCTTCTTTTGGACTTCTTGCCACTGACATGTCCCAAAGCCTAGTCTTGGACCCTCTCAATCTCTACACTCACTGCTTGGTGAACAAGTCCCACCTCTTGGCTTCAATTAGCTTCCTAAATTGAGGATGATCAGTACATCAACCTGAGCCTCTCAAGTCCAGAGGCATCTCACCGGCTGCCTGCCAACGTCCCTAGGAGGATGTCTAACACGTGCTCCCACACATCGTACTTGATGGCAGTGCAGTCCTTCCAGTTGCTTCCATTATCGGTCTTCACACTGACCTTGATTCCTCTCTTTCTCCACCGCCTGCATCCGATCTATCAGCACGTCCTGTCATCTCTGCCTTCAGGATGTATCTGGGGTTCACTGGCAGCACCTGCACCAATGGTACCTGGTCCAAGCCACCAGGACTTCATCTCTGGATCACCACAGGTGCCTCCTCATGGCCCCCGTGCCCACCCTTGCTCTCACCTTCTTGCGTAGCAGCGGTGTTTCCACTGGAACAGCCACTCTGCACTCTCATCTCCATGCTCTGCCCACCCCAGCCCAGCCCTGCTGCTTTCTTGGTCTCCTCCCCTTCAGCTCTCACTCTGCTCCAGCCTCCTGGCCTGGGCTGCTGTCAGACACTCCGGATCCTCTCCACCTCCCTGCAACTGCTACCCTCTGCCCGGCAGCACCTCCCTGGCTGTGCGCAGCTCACCTCCAGCTCTTTAGTCTGGTGCTGGGATGTCTCTTTGACGAGCCTCTCTGAATCCACAGATTGTACTGGCGCTGCCTTCCTCAACTCCCTCTCCTCCTTGTCCACTTCATTCACTTTATTTTTCTCCTTCACTTAACTACCATCCCTGTGTCACGTGTTTCTTATTTGTTTTATTTGTTGTCCGTGTTTTTCTACTACAGTGGAAGCTGTGGCGTACAGGGCAAGGACTTTGTCGATTCTGTATTGCTGGATCCCCAGCATGGAGAATATAGTAGGTACTTAGTACTCGAATTTGGTCTAGAAAATAACTTTTGTCGTCTTGGGGATGGTCGCTGAACTCCTCTGATTTTGCAGTGATAGAAAATCAAAGGCAAGAACAGCAAAAAATAACAAATAGCAGGAAATAAAAAGGAAGTAAAAAATAGCATTTTTACTCATTTTTGAGTGCTTATGTGTACTTTCTCATACATGAACTCTTAATCCTCATAGTAACTTTTATTAAAGTGATGATTATCCCATTGTATTTTATTATTTTATTATTATTATTGTTTTTTGAGTCAAAGTCTCAGTCTGCCACCCAGGCTGGAGTGCAGTGGCACAATAATGGCTCACTGCAGCCTCGACCTCCTGGGCTCAGGCGATCTTTCTGCCTCAGCCTCCTGAGTAGCTAAAACTGCAGGTGTGCACCACCACACCCAGCTAATTTTTTTTTTTTGTAGAGATAAGGTTCTTGGGCTCTAGCAATCCTCTCACCTTGGCCTCCCAAGTGCTTGGATCACAGATGTGAGCCACTGTACCCGGGCCCATTTTTATTGATAAGGGTACTGTGGCTCAGAGAAATTAGGCAGTTTGTTTTCATATAGACAGCATGTATCTGTCAAAGCCAAGATCATTATGCAACTTTTGTGTGAAAACAGATTAACTCAATGTTTGAAAAGTGGAATTTCCTTCTCATAATGTGGAGTAGAAATGGATAACTTAAGAAAATGTTTAACTGTTGCTGTGGGCAGCAGGTGTTAAGGGAACAGCAAAATGGCCCTTCCTGATTTCTTCATTAGAGACTTGCACTTCTGATCACCCAGTGGCCTGTCTTTTATACTTATACAGCAGATTCTCAAATAACATCATTTCGTTCAGTACTGGTTCTTTGAAACACTGGCTAGAAATAAGTGGGCTTGGGCAACCCCTTCGGGTCCTCTCCCACTGTGGGAGCTTCTCTGTCCTCTCAATAAATCCTGCTTTCTCACTTAAAAAAAGAAAAAGAAAAAAAGACATAGGTGGGCTCCAGCCAGGGCCATTGTCTATGTTGAGTCTGCATGTTCTCCCCATGTTTGTGTGGGTTTCTCCAGGTACTCTACTTCCCTCACTCCAAAGCCATGCATGTGAGGTGAGTTGGCATGTCTACATGGTCCCAGTCTGAACTGGTGTGGGTGTGAGTGTGGGTGTGTGAGTATGTTCTGTGCTGGAATGTCATCTGGGACAGGCTCCTGCCATCCGTGACCCTGAACTGGAATAATTGACTAAATAATTAATTAATTACCTTACCTGTTTTACTGATCTTTCTTAAATGTATGTATTGCTTACATTTATTTAAATGTTTAGTAGTAGAAGTGTTTTGGGCCTTTATTTAGATGTTTAGTGGTGATTCTGTGACCAGAAATATGCTGTAGGAAGTTAACTTTTGTTTATATCAAGTTAGCCTGTGATAAAACTGGTTTTGTTATGTGTCATTTTGCTTAAAGTCACACTAAACATCAATGATGTTAAGCGAGAACTTACTATATCTGGAAGCTACCACTTGCTCAAGTTTTTATCCCTCTTTCTCAAAATAAAATAGCTTCACTTGCGTCTCCCAAAGTTACGAGAAGATCAGAAAGCCTAGCTCTACCCTCCTACTTCTAGAAGTGTTCCCACTTATAGGAATTCTTAGTAGAACTCCGAGCTTTAGAAGCCCCAGCTATGGTGTTGAACCACCTTGATCATGGACAGTATATACAAGGCATTAGCAGACAGACCTCAAACTCTAATTTGATTCTCAATTGAGTCTGAGTTATGGTCAAGAAATAGTTTGCCTTTTTTTGTTGTTTTTGAGTCAGAGTCTCACTCTCGCCCAGGCTGGAGTGCAGTGGCATGCTCACGGTCACTGTAGCCTTGGCCTGCTGGGCTCAGGCGATCCTTCCAAGTAGCTGGAACCACAGACATGTGCCACCATGCCCTGCTAATTTTTCTTGATTTATTATAGAGATAAGGGCTTGCCATGTTGCCCAGGCTGGTCTTGAATTTGTGGGCTCAGACAGTCCTCTCACCTTGGCCTCCCAAAGTGCTTGGATCATAGGTATAAGCCACTGTACCCAGCCAAGAAATAGTTTGTATTTTTGATGGTAAATATTACTTCCCTCAACAGCTTGTAGTCATTGAGCTAAAGGGCTAGAATTTTGGCATTTTTAAAGTTCTGAGAATTTACTAATCTTGCTACTTCTAACTGACAAGTTGAGAGACAAGGTCAGGACTTTATGGCCAATATGCGACAAAACATCACTAAATCAGACTAATTGAGGACAGAGAAAGTTGGAATTAGTCAAAAAGTAAAATTATAGCATATGAAGCAGTGCAGCCTTTTTATATTTTGCTCATACTGTAACTCCAATTAAATGTTAACTAAGGGTTGCAAAGTATAGGTCCTGAAGGGTGGACCCCTTCCTAATGAGTAGGTAAGAGTCACTTTTAATCAGCAGGTTGTTTGTAAACACATGAACAAGTACACATTATTTTCAGTTGGTTAAATATTTTTGCTGAAACATTTCCCCATTCATGTCTGCTTGGTAAGCATTTTGCTGTAGACCAACCAGCCTGGGGCCTCTGGGGCTTAGCTTGAACCCTCACCTTTCATGCTGACTGAGGCCTGGCCTTCCCCAGGTGGGGGAGCGACTCAAGCCTGCCTCCCCTTGTGTCAGCCTTATGCAGTCACATTCCACCCTCCTTGAGTTCTGTTGCTTGTGGGAAATGCCAACGTCCTATTTTTAGAAGAGTAGCCCTCAAACCAGGACCCTTTGAAATGTACTTAAAGGACTTTAAAATGCAGGAACTCTAATTCTCAGGTTCATAGTTTGCTCTTCACATAGTCACACTTCTTCAATAGCATCTCCCAAGTCCCTGGTCTAGGTGTAGCTTCCTTCTCTCCTTCACTTCTCTCACCTCCTACCTGTGCTGTTCGCCCTCACTCTCTTCTCTCTTATTTTGTGTCCTCTGGACTGTAGGTTCTTTTAAGACCAGATCTTTTTTTTTTTTTTTTTCAATAGCTTTAGGGGATACAAAGAGTTTTTGGTTACATGGTTGCATTGTACAGTGGCAAAGAAGTCCAGGCCTTAAGTGTGTCCACCACCCTCACCTATGTACATTGTACCTCATAGGAGATATTTTTGTCTGTCCATTCCTTGCCTCTCCCCCTGCTGAGCCTCCAGTGTCTGTTACATCATACTCTATGTCCTTGCAGATTCTTAGTTTAGCTCTCACAAGTGAGAACATGCAGTGTTTGGTTTTCTGTTCTTGAGTTAGTTCACGTAGGATGATGTTCTCCAGTTTCATCCAAGATGCTGCAAAAGACATGATTTCATTCTTTTTGATAGCTGAATAGTGTTCCATAATGTATATATACCACATTTTCATGATATGGTATTGGATTAGTTGACGGGCATTTAGGTTGATTCCACATCTTTACAATTGTGGATTGTTCTGCGATGACATGCCAGTGCAGGTGTGACACCTTGTTGTTATTTTTCATTCTATCCCCATCACTTGGCGTAGGGGAGTGGCATCTAATAAAGGAACAATGGGTTGGACATGGTGGCTCATGACTGTAATCTCAGCACTTTGGGAGGTAGATCGCTTGAGCCCAGGAGTTCAAGACCAGCCTGGGCAACATAGTGAGACCCTGTCTCTACAAAAAATAAGTAAAAATTAGTCACCTGTGGTGATGCACACCTGTAGTCTCAGCTACTCAGGAGACTGAAGTGGGAGGATCACTTGAGCCCAGGAGCTAGAAGCTGCAATGAGCTATGATTGCACCACTGCACTCCAGCCTGGGTGAGAGAGTTAGACTTTGTTTCAAAAAAAGACTGGAAGGAAGGAATGAGAATAATGCTTTGTATTTATACTGGGATGCTACTTCATGCTATTTTACTCCATGGCATCCCACTGTCACTGTCCGGAGCATTTGGAAGCATGAGTACTACAGGCCTTCCCTTCTAGGATGAGGAGGAAGCCAGGCGACTACAAAGAATTTCAATTTCTGAACTAAGAATATGTAGGGAAAGTGGCAGAGGAGATAGGCCTGTTTGCCTGCTCCTTCAGACTTTTCTCTCTGTTCCTCTAGAACTACTAACACACCAGGGAAAGGGACATTCAGAGACAGTGAGAGGTGCCACCGTGTTCTAAGGAGTCTCTAGAAAGGCTCTTCTCTATATAAAACTGAGGTGACCAGCTGTCTTCATTTGCCCAGGACTTTCTTGATTTTAACACTGAAAAAGCTATATCCCAGGAAACCACTCCCCAGGCCACATTGCTAAAGATCGGGGAAGGAGGTAAATACAAAACCCATAAGGTGGCCCCCAAAATGAGGGTTGAAAGCAATGCTGTTTTTAGTGTCAGACAGATACTACATAGGTTATCTGCCCTCTGTAGTCACTGTCACTGTTTTTACCCCACCTCTGATGGTGACAGCCATGATTTGCAGTTCACAGCAATAGACCATCCATTGTCCCATCACTTGGAGCCATGTGACTTAAGTGCCGTTAAGGACAGTGTAATCATGAGTGCTAAGAATCCAGCCTTGACTTTGCCTACTGATTAACTCTTGTGCTTTGTATCAAGGTAGTGGTAGCTAAACTGTTGGCATGGTGGATTTTCTGATAATATTTTCAGGAGTTCAGATCATTAAAATGAGAATGATTACAATATCAATGTCAGAATGGCTCAGACTTCATTGGAAAAGAAGGCTAAATGACTGGGTTCTTCTAAAGACAGATGGAATGACACATACAACAGGACTAGGAAGGTAAATGACCAAAGAGGACATACTACATAATATACAGAAAAGAAGTTGAGATCGATCATGGTGGAGAAGGTGATGTGAAAGTACATATGGACATGTGATAGCACTGATTTGGGCTGAGATAAGCAAATACTTCTAGATAAAAGTTTTTCATCGTCCAAAAAGATACCAGTCGCTGCTGAATGATCTTGGATATACTGTACAAATCAATTGCATTACCATTTCATTCCCCTGTTGCTCTATAAAACTGAGTAAAGTTGCACATCCTAATTCAGAGGTTGCAAAAAGTGCCCCATGGGAAAACAAGAGAAAATCTTGATGACAGATGTGTTAACTCCTTATGATGTAGAGATGATTCTATCAGGTCTTACCCAATGATCCTGCTGTCTAGTATACTAAGTGATACATACAATCATGGCAACAAAAACACCTCCCTTCCAGCTCCTTGGGAATTTGAGTTAGAAAGTAAAGTTTCAAATCATCTTAATTTCTGTGGAGATTTTAATGAACTCTCAGAAAATAGAGCAAAAAAATTGTTGATATCTTGTCTAAATACAAATTAACTTTGCTCATATTTCTGCAAGTTCAGTGGATGATGCAAATGTAAATTTTGGAAATTCCATTCAGTCTTTAAAGTTCTTACCAAAGAAACTGAAATGATCCTTGGTAAGATCACCTACTAAATGCATTGCTCATCTTATACAGTGCACACTTGAAAGGGACATGGTTTGTTTATTGGTGATATTGAGGCATTCATCATGCAAGTGTTGAGACACTTCTCAGTTTCCACAAAATGTGCAGAATTTAATGAAACGTTTGAACTTAAAGAAATGAGAGGAGATAGTCTCCATTTTTAACTCCCGTGATGTTAAGATATCGGCCTGCTATCAAATCATGTTTTCAAAATGCGAAACAAAAGCAGTGTCCTTCTCTAATCTGGAGCCACATTAAGAATGAGAATGGAGAACAGAAATACAGTGAAACAGAACTTTTATATGCTGTTTTTTTCTTCTCTTCAGAATTCTTTGATGATCTTTGATGAAGACATAAAGAGCCTAGAAAAGGAGGAAATGACTGCATCTGAGTTGTTTGATGCTATATGCAGGTGTGACATACAGTGTTTATTAAACTAGAAAGCTCCTGCACAGCAAAGAAAACAATCAGTAGAATGAAGAGACAGCTCCCACAATGAGGGAAAATAATTGCAAACTATTCATCTGACGGGGGACTAATATTCAGAATATACAAGGAGTTCAACTCAAAAGGAAACAAATGATCCCATTAAAAAGTAAGCAAAGGACATAAGTAGACATTTCTCATAAGACATACAAATGTCCAACAGATACATGAAAAAATGTTCAACATCATTAATCATCAAAGAAATGCAAATCAAAACCACAGTGTCATCTTAACTCCAGTCAGAATGGTTATCATTATAAAGACAATAACAGATGCTGGCAAGGATGGGGAAAATAAGAAACTCTTACACACTGTTAGTGGGAATGTAAACTAGCATAGACACTATGGAAACAGTATGGAAACTTCTTTAAAAAATTAAATGTAGGCTGGGCATGGTGGCTTATGCCTGTAATCCTAGTACTTTGGGAGACTGAGATGAGAGGACCACTTGAGCTCAGGAGTTTAAGGGCAGCCTTGGCAACATAGATCTTGTCTCTATAGAAAAAAATTTTAAAAATAAAAATTAGCCAAGATGGTAGCACACACCTGTAGTCCCAGCTACTTGGGCAGCCGAGGCAGAAAGACTGCCTGATTCCAGAAGGTATAGGCTGCCATGAACCATGATTGTGCCACTGAACTTCAGCCTGGGTGACAGAGTGAGAGTTCAACTCAAAACAAAAAACACTAAACTGAAAATAGAATTACCATTTGATCCAGCAATCTCTGTACTGAGTAGGTATCCAAAGGAAAATAAATCACTATATCAAAAGAATGCATGCATTAGCATGTTTATTGAAGCAGTATTCATAATAGCCAAGATATGAAATCAGCCTAAGTGTTCATCAGTGGATGAATGGATTTAAAAAGTGGTATATATACAATGGAATATTAGCCATAAAAAGAATGAGATTATGTCATTTCCAGCCACGTGGATAAAACTGAAGGTCAGTTTTGAAATAAGCCAGGCAAAAAGGATACTGCATGTTTTCACATATATATGGGAGCTAAAAACATTTATCACAAGGTAGTAGAGAGTGCAAAGACTGGTAACAGAGACTGGGAAGGGTGAGTTCAGGGAAGGGGAGAGGATGAAGAGAGGTGGGGTGAAGAGGATACACATACAGTAAGATAGAAGGAATACATTCGGTATCTGATAAGAGTATACTCAGCAAAAATTTATTATGCTTGTGTAATGGACACCCTAAATACCTTGACTTTATCACTATACATTGTATACACATAACAAATTTCTCATATTCTGCATACATTTACACAAATTTTTTAAATCTCACATGTTGATATAATGACTTATTTTTTAATAAGACTACTTCAAATTTTTTTGAAAGTCACTAGAAAGACAACCTTCTTTCAGGTCTCCTCCTACTGCAGGAGCTTTTCTGTCTTCTTAATAAATCTTACTTTCTAAAAAAAAAGTCACTAGAAAAGGGTAACCAAGTTAAATAGGACTTTCTCATCTAAACTACAGCTTTGATTTTACAAGCTCAAATTACACCCTTGCTTAACCATTTCCCTGAGAGAGGTTTAACTTAATAACATTCATAGTGTTTAAAAATGATGGACAGGCTGGGCTCGGTGGCTCAGCCTGTAATTCCAGCACTTTGGGAGGCCGAGGCGAGTGTATTGCCTGAGCCCGAGGGTTCGAGACCAGCCCTGGCAACTTGGCAAGACCTCTTCTCTACAATAAATCAAAAATTAGCTGGGTGTGGTAGTGCAAGCCTGTAGTTCCGGCTACTTGGAAGGCTGAGGTGGAAGGATTGTCGGAGCCCAGCAGATTGTTGCTGGGGTGGCCGTGAGCGTGCCACTGCATTCCAGCCTGGGCGACGGAGTGAGATTCCAACACACGCATACACACAAAAATGATGAACAAACTTAAATGCAAAGTTATTAAACTTCTAGAAAAGGACTTAAGAGAAAACCTTCAGTACTTATAACTGGGTGAAGAGCTCTTAGACTCAACACTAAAAGCAGAATCCATAAGAGAAAAAAATTGATAAATTGGAACACATCAAAATTAAGTTTTTTTCTGAGAAAGAGCCTGCTGAAAGGAGGAAAAGGCAAGATATGGGAGGAAAGAAGATGCTGTATTTACAAACCACGCAGCCAACAAAGTCCTTGTACATATAGAAAGAACTCGCAAAACTCAACAGTAAAAAAAATAAACAATCTTATTAGAAACTTGACAAAAGACATAGACATCTCATCAAAGGGGATATACAGGTGGCAAGTAAGGGCATGGAAAGCTATTCAATATAATTAGCTATTAAAGAAATGCAAGTTAAACCCACGAGTTATCATCGCACACCTTCCAGAATGGCTAAAATGAAAGGCGAGTGAAAACACCACGTGTTGGCAGGGATGCAGAGAAACTGGATCCCTCATATGTTGGTGGTAGGAATGTAAAATGGGGCAGCCATGCTGGAAAAGGACTTACTAGTTCCTTTCAAAACTAAAAATGGATTTACCTTACATTTCAGCAGTTGGATTCTTAGGCATTTATTCCAGAGAAATGAAGAGTTGTTTTCACTTGAGGATCTGTATACAAATGTTTGTAACAGTTTTATGTTTTATGTTTTTTGTGCACTATTTTTATAATAGCAAAAAATTGTAAACCACTCAAATGTCCTTCAATGGGTGAATGGTTAAACAAACCGTGATACATCCATATCATGGAATACTATTCTTATAAAAAAGGAAGGAACCACTGATACGTGTAACAGTTTATATAGTTATGCTGAGTGAACAAAGCCAATTCCAAAAGGTGACATACAGATTATATGATTCCATTTATGTAACATTCATGAAGTAACACAACTATAGAGATGGAGAACATATGAGTAGTTACCAGGAGTTAGGGATAAGGGGAGAGGGTGGGTGTGACAATCAGGAAGGATAACATTGTAGCGTATAGTGGTGAAGGCATAGTTAAATCTCTTAGTGGTGGTAGTTGTGGTTATACAATACTACCCTGTGATAGAGTTGCATGGAGTTGTGCACATGCATGCATGCACACACACACAAGTGCTATACAACTGGTAGAAAATGAATAATGTTTTTTCAATGTACCAATGTCAGTTTCTTGGATATTAACATCGGGAGGGAGAGACTGAATATGGGGACCATGTACTCCCCTGTAAGTTTATTTGCAACCTCTTGTTAATCTATGATTGTTTCAAAATAAAAGGTATTCTAGAACAATGAATTTTTTTTTTGAGTCAGAGTCTCTGTTGACCAACCTGAAGTACAGTGGTATGCTCACAGACACTGCAGCTTGACCTGCTGGGATCTGGCCATCCTTCCATCCCAGCCTTCCAAGTAGCTGGAACTACAGGCATGCACAGCATGCCTGACTAATTTTATGATTTATTGTAGAGACGACAGCTTGCCAAGTTGTCCAGGCTGGTCTTGAACCACTGGGCTCAGGCAATCCTTTCACCTCTACCTCCCAAAGTGTTGGGATTACAGGTGTGAGTCACCGTACCTGGGAACAATGGATATTTTATATGGTGAATTTATGGATGCAAACAACCTGATTAACAAACAAGCATGTAGATATAAAATGGATGGACATTTTTGAAGAGCTGGGAAAAAAAAATGCTGCTCTTGCTAGTAAATAAAACTGTAGATATTTCCATGCTCAGATGCTTTTGTTGAGGGGATATTTAGCTTGATGTCATTACATTGGACTGACAACAAGAATCAATGTACTGTGAGCTTGAGAAGAGCAGAGCTTCAAGTCAACATGAGTTTTACGTATGATTGTATTCAGCAGCTAAAAGGAGTATTATTGGAAAAGGAAGCAGAATAAAACTATTCTACTTATCAAGGGGCAGAAAGTAACAGGACATTATTTTTTGTTGTTTATAAATATAGGTAATATTTAGCAGGTCGAGGATGTGGTAGCTGTGAGTGTGCCACTGTACTCCAACCTGGGTGACAAAGTGAAACTCTGACTCAATAAATACATAAATAAGCTGGGTGCGGTGGCTCACGCCAGTAATCCCAGCACTTTGGTAGGTGGAGGCAAGAGGATTGCCCGAGCCCACGGGTTTGAGACCATCCTGGACAACATAGCAAAACCTCAACTCTACAATAAAAATCAAAAAATTAACTGGGCATAGTGGCTTGCACCTATAGTTCCAGCTACTTGGAAGGCTGAGGTGGAAGGATTGCCTGAGCCTAGCAGGTCGAGGCTGCAGTAGCCTTAAGCATGCCACTGCACTTCAGCCTGGGAGACAAAGTGAGACTCTGACTCAAATAAATAAATAAATGTAATATTTGTTTAATAACCATGTATTTATGTTCTCTTTGTAAAAGTCTTATATTTATATATCCTAAGAATATATAATATACAACATACAAAATTTAAATAGTCAATAAAGAATTTTTAAAAATAGAATAGAAAGAAACATTTTTAAAATGTTGGCATGTTTTTCACACATTATTTAGTCTTACTAATTACTAATTGCTACTGTTAACTAGTTACATTGTTTTGTTTAAATAATATTTATGTAACAGAAAGGTAAATCATGCAGAATAATATGTAATTTCACATCCACACCTATTTTTGTGTTAAAGTAGTAACATATATAATTACTTTTATGTTTGTCTCAGTCCATTTGTGCTTCTATAGGAAGTATCACAGACCGGGTAATTTATAAACAATAGACATTTATTTCTCACAGTTCTGGAGGCTGTGAAAGTCCAAGGAGGCTCCACTGGTGGGTTAGTGTCTGGTGGGGCTGTTCTCTGTTTCCAAGTTGTCACTTTGTTGCTGCATCCTCTGGAGAAGAGGAATGCTGTGTCCTCATGTGGCAGAAAGAACGGACCAGTAAAAAAGGGTCAGTCTCACTTCCTGTGGCTCTTCTGTTGAAGGACTCCATCCTCATGACTTAATCACCTCTTAAGGCCTTCCTGTTAATACTGTCACATTGGTGATTTTCAGGACATGAATTTTGGGGGACATTCAGACATAGCAATGTTAAATCATTATGTCTTTTTTCTGTTATTGCTGTGCCCTAGGTCTCTAAAAGTTGATCATCCCACGAATAACTTCTTTTGGTGGCAGTAGGAAGCAAAAGTAAGTCCAGATGGAACTGGCTTCCTGATCCCACTGATGTATTTTCCTTGAGGTGGAGATGGACAAGAGTATGCCAAGCTGCTCACACAGTTATTTCCTCCTCCTGACCCCACTATGTGAGGTATTGACTCATGTGGGTTATGTTTCCCCCCCACTGAGAACACCTGTTTTTAGTGCCATAATTTAAACGCATTCTAGAAGAATCTGAGCATGCATCATACCTAACAGACAGCAGTGAAATAAAGAAGGAAAAAAAAAAAACCAGAAAAAAATTTAAAGAAATTGTTTCTGGTACATAGCAAGAGGCATATAAATATTTGTTGAATAAATTTTAAAAATGAATGAGTGAGTGAAAAGTATATTGCTAAGTGTTCTTAAATTTTTCAGTTCAGCTAATTGTGGAGATTCTCTCTAAAAAGGATTTGAAGAATAAATACTTGCAATCTTTTGGTTGTTTATCACATTTCTTAGTTGAACTAAACTGATTGAACATATAGGAGTATCATGCTTTGTGCTGTTTTAGGCATTAGTTCCTTGCTGTACAGGATATCAGAGAAATGAATTTGGCTTTGTCAGAATGTTTCCAAACAACCCAGAGGCAGGAAACCACACCCTTTCAAAACACACACACATATACTTAAGCTTAGTTGGAACTTTGTTATGTTTTAAACTTTGTCCAGCTTTTATAAAACTTTTTATTTTCACATAATACATAATCTTTTATGGAAGTATTAATCACATTTAAAATAAAACACATTGAAAATTAGAGCTTTTCATGGAAACAAAATACGTAGTTTTATAATATGTATCTTCCCAAGACTTGTAAGACCGACAAATAACCACATCTCACACTGGCCTCATAGTGTCAGAGATGAAAAAGAAATTCGGCTTTTAACCATTTTAGTCTTGCAGGGTATAGCTATAAAGGGTCTTAGAATTCATCTAGCCTGCTCCCCTCCCCACATTAAGCCCGTCTCATCACCCCCCACCTCCATTGTTGTAGATGAGGAAACTTAATTCCCAAAAGACCTTTTCCAGATTATTTTCATGTTCTTTCTGATGACTTCACCATATGTATCCACACTTTGTTAACCAAAGAGAACATGATTTTAGTATTACGTAGATTGATAATGAATCTAATAGCTGTTCTTTGGCTCTTAGTGTTGCTCTTTCAGAAAAAGGAGGTAGAATCATCAGCAGCAGGAGGATAAGAGCACTCCCCAAAGTGAAGGGTACTCGTGGTGCCTTTGTTTCTGCTGTACCAACCTTAAGCTTAGCTGCACGTTCTCATCTGTCCCCTTCAGGTCTGATTTCACAAGTAATGAAGCTGCCACCAGTTTCTTTTTAGTCTTTGAAGTCCATTCTTTCCCAGTACCATATTTAACCATAATCCAAAAAGGCATTTCCAACATCTACTGAATCATAGTTTGCTACTGAAAAATCATCTAAAATATTGTCATATATCCATAAGAATCTTGTGCTTTAAAAAAAATACTTATAAAAAATAATACTGTACCTTTAAAAATACACATGAAGAGGTTGGATAAATTAGCATGTAAGTGTGCGTAGCATCTGTGTGAACAGTAATTCTAATGTACTGAAAGTAGCTATAGACACCAAAAAATTAAAGTATCAATTAATTTAAAATATTTTCCAAGTAAATACTATTATGGAGAAATATTTAACTCATGGATTTTAATTTTAAGTATAGTATTTTACACATGATACTAAGATTAGTTATACAGTCCTTATAAGTATTATTTTAAATATTATGATTCTGCTAAACTGATCGGTCATAATTACTTGAGCTTTTTATGTTTGAAATGTCTTAATATTTTCTTTCAGTGAAAATACCTCTCAGAACAGCCATATGCACCTCAGTGGCTTCTGTACAGTATATTTGTGTGGTACTCTAAACACTCCTTAATTAATCCTTATATCTGGATCCAGCATTTGCAAGTGAAAACCTGTGATAAGGAGGAAGTGTGATTTGTTCTCAGAGTTCATAGGGTGGAATTTGCTCTGCTAGAAAGTGTTCCAGCAGGTCATGTGTGCTAGAGTGGCCCGGAGTGGCCCTCAGGGGAGGGAAGGCTGGCCAGCCTCTCACGGTGATGTGCACCCTCTCTTTCCACTGGTTACTTGGTTTGCACAATTGTGTTAGGAAAAAAAGGCAGGACCATCTACCAGCAATCTCCAAGACTGCTTCTGCAGTGTCTGTTCTTAGTTGACCAGGGGCAGAGCCACACCTTTTTAGACATCCAAGGGGGAAGAAAGTCTACATGGTTGATCTTCTCATCCTGCCTCAGTCAATGGAATGACTACTTGGTTTTATAGTACTTATTACATACAAAAGGAGGTAGTCATTACCTTTAGAGCATTTTCCACATGCACTGTTTTCCTGTTCAGACACCGCAGTTGAGTACATGCCATGCATCTCACAATGCTGAGAAGCTAGTTTTTTGTGTATGTGGGTGCATGTGTGTTTAGTACTCTTAGAGGTTTAGCCTTATGTATCAGTCATTACTGTGTAACAAACCACTTCGATACTTAGCATCTTTTTTTTTTTTTGAGTTGGAGTCTCACTCTGTCACCCAGACTGGAGTGCAGTGGCCGCTCCCGGCCACCGCAGCCTCTACCTGCTGGGCTCCGGCGATCCTTCCATCTCTCCTTCCGCCCCAGCCTTCCAAGTAGCCGAAACTACAGGGTATTTAGCATCTTAAAAAACAATTATGATTCCGTAGCCTGGCAAACTGGACTCAGAACAGCTAGACCTGCTTGGGCTCACTCATGCAGATGTGGTCAGTTTGTGACTTGGCTAAGGCTATGTGGTCTAGAATTCCCTCACTCATACATCTAGAGGTTGGCAGACTGTCAGCCAGGGCATCTCATTTCTTTTCCATGTGACCTTTCCAGCAGGCTAGTCTGAGCTCCTTTGGTAGTCACAGGGTTCTCAGCAGCACTGCAGAGCAAGCCCCAATGCCGGAGTGCTTTTTAAGCCTCTTCCTTTGTCATGTTTACCCACCAACTAGGGCAGGTCACTCTGCTGACCACACTCAAGGGATGGAAAAAAAGACTCTACCTCTTGAAGGAAAGAGCTGTGTTGGCACATCCAGAGAGGGACAGGAAGAATTTGTGACAATTATTTACAATCTGCCTATTTTAGCTGACAGAAATATTTATTTTTATGTTTGTTGACTTTCATGATTAAAAAACTGTCATATGTCATACTCCAACATTCAAGCATATCCCAAAGAAGGAAGAATAATGCAACAAACCTCCCATCACCAGGATTCACCAATGTTCAATATTTTGCTACATTTGCCTCCTCTATTTTTTTTCTCCTTGCTGTAGTATTTTAAAGTAAATCCCAAATGTGCCATTTCAGCTTTACATGTTTCAATGTGTATCTCCTAAAATGAGGACCCTTTCTTATACAGCTGTAATGCCATTATCACACTTTGGTGTCATCTAACACTCAATTCATAATCAAATCTCCTCTATTGTCTTTAAAATATCTTTTTACAATGATTCTATAAAGTCCACAGTAGTCTATCCTGCCTTTTTTCCTATTGACTTGCTTTGAAATCAGTCTATTTTCCTATATAGAACCTCCCACATGTGCCTGTCTGCTTCCTTGTGGAGTTAACTTGCCATTTATCCCCTGTGTTTCTGTGTACACATGTTAGCTTTGTTGGCTGGATTTCATTCAGTTTCTACTTTTTGGCGGGAATTCTTAATAGATAGTACTTTGTACTTCCAATTGCCTCACATGGGAGGCCTACTTGTTTGCTCATCTTATTTTTAGTGATGCTAAGATCAACCCATTGATGATCATGATCTGAGTATATTAACATGGGAGGCCTACTTGTTTGTTCATCTTATTTTTAGTGATGCTGAGATCAACCCATTGATGATCATGATCTGAGTATATTAATTCATTAAGTGTTACAAGATGACAATTTTCTAATTCTATCATTCCTTCCAGATTTAATAGCTGGAGTTACCGGAAGAACTTTCCCTCATCAATTAGAGTTATTTGGTTATCTGAAATAAAGTTCATATATAATATATTCTTTCCTAGCTGGGTGTGGTGGCTCACGCCTATAATCCCAGTACTTTGGGAGGCTGAAGCAAGAGGATTCCCTGAGCACAGGGATTTGAGCCCAGCCTGCGCAACTTGACAAGACCTCGTCTCTACAATAAAACAAAAAATTAGCTGGGTGTGGTGCACCGTAGTTCCAGCTACTTGGAAGCTGAAGCAGAAGGATCACCTGAGCCCAGCAGGTTGAGGCTGTAGTGGCCGTGATTGTGCCCCTGCACTCCATCCTGGGTGACAGAGTGAAACTCCAACTCAAAAAAAAAAAAACTATTTCCTTTTAAATGCCTGCTTAAAGAGTAAGGAGTTGATGCTGGACTTTTATCCAGAGGTGTTCAATAGGTTATTGGTTGTTTTGGGGGCTCTTGCTTTCTTACTCTTTTTTGTTATTATAAATTCACGAGTTTTAGATATTCATTTGTGTTTTAGTCAGTTACATCCTTTTTATTTCCCTTCTTTCTTTTTTTTTTTGAAGGTCAAATTGTGTCATCTTTGGACAATGGGAGCTACTTATTGGCTTCTATATCCATTTGACCCAATATTCTTTGAGAACTTACTTGCTTTGTGGCACAAAAGATCCCAAGGTTATTTTGTATATTTCTTGCTCCAGACCTGTAATCAGCAGTTAGAGATTACAATATGGACATTAGGAGTGCTCATTGCTATTAAGTTTTCATTATTTTTAGTTTTTTTCAATGGGCAGAGCTAGGAACTATTTTTTTTTTAATTACACTGATTTTTTCACCTTAGATTAGATTTGCAAAATTTTTATTAACTTCTTTGATTTTATACTGGTTTCTCTTTTTCTTAAACAGAATCTCTTGGTTCCTAATAACATTAACATACACCAATATATATTAGTGTAATAATGTGTAATAATATTAGCATTATAATCAAATACTAACATATATAATACTGCTAGTATTATTACTTTGACACTATTTTATATTTATATGTAACTTCAAAACTATTATATACATGGTATAATAATGTATAGTATAGGTTTATGTGTTAATACTAATGCATTAAATAAAGTAATATATTAGTACATTACATATTACATAATGTATTAGACAATACATTATGTAGTATATGATATATTATCTTTTTATATAATCTATATAATTATTACATGTTTTAAATTGTAAACTTACTATATATAACTATACAACATATAACTTATATCATATTATATGTAACTTATACATTAATTACATAACTATAATTATATTATGTGTTTATTCATTATATTGTATATTATATTGTATATTTATTTGTATAATTTTATTATTTATAAATATTAAATAGCTCTACATATGCAGATAATACATTATATATTATATAATATGCTAATTATATATGTTTTATATTTGTTAATACACACATACATACACATATATAACAGTTTCAAAGTAATAATACTAATGTATTATTAACTGACTACTGAATGAAATTTAAGATTTCTTTGCAGCACTGCTTTCATTAGAATATACTAGAGTCATTGGAAATAATTGTTTTCTCTATGGTTGACCACTAACTTAATGTATATTAAGTTTTTTTTACTTGAATTTGTTTTCAGCTTTCACGGTTTTTTCATCTTGATTTCATTTTGTTTTTAAATACTTAAAATATTTTTATGTTTTCATAGTCAGAACTGTTTACAGGGCGTACTCAGAAAGCGCTGTGCTATTCTCTTTCTCCTCTAAAAGTAACCTTTTTATTTGTTCTTAGTTTTCCCTTATACATGTATTTCTTTTTACATGTATAAGAAAATGTGTATATATTTTTATTCCCTTTTACAAATTATTTTTAAAAATAAAAATATATATACCTCTTTTAAAATGAGGTGTTTTATGAAGGTCTACTAAAGTTTCTGTATTTTATGTTTATTTTATAAACTGTTTTAAAGGCTTTATAGCACACATGCACAAATTCAAACATTATAATTGGGGGGACCCTTCAACTTCTTTTAAGAAATATATATGTTTTTTCTTTCTTAATGCAATGATTTTGGTACTCCCTACCATCTTGGGAGGACAAACCTCACAATGAAGAGATGTAGATAGATTTCTTCTAATCTCCACTTAGTACTTGAGGCTCAGAAAATGTCTCACAGCAGTTATTTGACAAAGGTGAGCCTGACAAAAAAGTATCTTGAACTTAATAAGAAATGTGAAACTCCACATGTGCCCTCTGTGTTATCCTCTGTGACTTTTTGATTTATACTCTCTGTCTCATCCAGCCATGTTCACACACCTAAGCTCATGAAAAGTCTAGTGGCTCAAATTAACATGTCTAAAATAATTTTCATGAGATTTGGAAAGGAGGAGGAATTGGCAAAACTGGAAGGATATAAGAGAAATTAAATAGTTAAAATTGGCATAACTTGATGCAATTTAATAATGTTGTACCAGTGTTGATCTTTTAGTTTTTAACAAATGTCCCACAGTTATTGGAAAGCCAGGTGAAGGATGTACAGGAACTCTTTGTACTATCCTTTCAACTTTTCTGTAAAGCTAAAATTATTCTGAAATAAATTTTATTTCATGCACACACACACAGAGCAGGCTAAGAGACAACTTAGAATGTATTTAGTACAAAAAGATACATAAAGAATGTTAAATCAGTGGTGATTCATACCTGTAATCCCAGCACTTAGGGAGGTGGAGGCAAGAGGATTGCCAGAGCCCCAGGGTTCTGGACCAGCCTGAGCAATTTAGCAAGACCTCATCTCTACAATAAATAAAAAAATTAGCTGGACATGGTGGCACATGCTTGTAGTTCCACCTGCTTAGAAGGCAGAGGCGTGGAAGGATCATCTGAACCCAGCAGGTTGAGGCTGCAGTAGCGTTAAGCATGTCACACTGCACTCTAACCTGGGGCAATAGAGTAAGACTCTGACTCAAGAAAAAAAAAAAAAGAATATTAACAAATCAATGAGAGAAATAACTTTATTTTATTTTCGATATCTTTTTAAAGGTTCAAATGAACCACATCCATGGCATTCCTATTCCTATTCCCCAGGAATACTATTACCTAACCTAACTAGAGGAATGGGTGATATCATAGGCAAGTGAGATACCATTTTTGTCCACCAGATGGGTGAAAATGTAAAAGATTAATATTATCGAGTGTTCATATGGGTCAGGGGAAACAGGATAAGTTGATCTGGTATTCTTGGAGGGCAAGATGGAAGTATGAGTTAAACAATTTTTTTTTTTAAGTAAGGATATCCTTCAACACAGAAAATTCCTTTTTGGATGTCTCTCCTAGAAAAAGTATACAAAAAAGACATATGTATATATATATATATATATATATATATATATATATATATATATATATATATATATATAAGGATTTTCATTGTGACATAATAAATTCTATCTTCGATATCTATAAGAAATTCTATCTTAGATAAACTATAATGCATCTATATTACAGAATACTAGACAGCTATTTTTAAATGATAAGACAGATTTTCATTGCTTGATATAATCTCCAAGATGAAATATTATGTAAAAAAATTCAGAACAGTAAACACTATCATTTGTTTAAAAAACACAAAATCATACGGTTTTATATATCTTTTTTCTCTCTATATAAATGTGTATACACATATATACAGATATATAAATAAATACACAGAAAGTGATCTGGAAATATTCTCTAGTTAGGTTTAGATAATAGTATTCCTGGGTAACAGGAATAGGAATGCAGTGGAAGTGGTTCAGTTGGACTTAAAAAAAAAATCTGTTGCATAATTCTTTTGCAGAAAGAAGGTATGCCAGTATTACTTGTGAAATTAAAGTGGGGGGGAGGAGAAATGCCAAAAGACCTGGGCACACATTAACAACAGCAAGACCTAAGGGTGGTAGACAACTCGAGAAAAGTTTGTCATAAAACAGAATATCTAGAGAAAGAGGTGGACTCAAAGCTGCCTATAGAATCTTTGAACAAAGAGGGCTCTTTGTTCAATAAGTAGGAAAAAAGTGTTATTAAAGGTACATTAAAGCTTTTTCTTTTCTTCCGAGTTCTCCATCTTGACTTCTGTTTTTTATTTGCTATTTAATGTTTAAAGTAGAGAACAATTAAAAATGTGAATTACCGGTATGAATTTTATTGTTTGTATTGTACAATACCAGTTTTAAATGCAAATATCAGAATATTTAATTCATATAAGGAATCACTGAAATTACCCAAATCATATTTTGTGGCATGTCCCTGGAGGATACCTCAAGCTGGCCAGAAGAGACAAACACAGCCTATTCTCAGGCATGGAACCAGCCTAGGAAACACTTCGGGGTCTGGAAGAGGGAGGGTAGGATACTGGGTAATCACAGCAAGTACTGACCCTCACAGGACCCCAGAATCCCACTTGGATGTGATGGGCCTCGTGACTTGCTGGACGACCTTCTTTCAAACCCTGACCTAAATGCCCTGCTGAGGGCAAGGTCTGGGGAAATTGACAAGCCTGTTGCTCCAACCTACCACAGACACGCAACCACAGAGGATCATGAAACCTCTATGAATGGATGGCTTAGTAGTGGAATATGGGCTGGGCCAGAGCCTCATACCCACCAAGATGTGAGCTCCACTCTGGTGCTCACCAGATAGGAAGTGGTGCTGCCTGCCTGGGCCTCTTGTGTGCCTAAGATGCTGTGGGTGTACATGCTTATCCCTACCCCTCACTTGGATCCCTGTCAAGGGCAGAAGTGGTGGAGCAGGGTGGGAGAGATCAGGAGATGTGGGAGTGGCCAGCCCAGAGCCCCTTCCAAGGAAGGTGGCAGGACAGTGTGAGAGTGAAGACCCCAGTCCTCCAAGTGCATGCCTCCTTTTCCCATTGACCACTTACAAAACACACATCTGAAACTAAAATAGTGAAGATTCAAGACAGCAACTGCAGAGCATTAAACCTCAAGTGCAGGGCCTACTGCACTGGGGTCCAGTACTTCTGCAATGGTGCACACTTTTGGAGGTAGCCTGGGAGAGGGGGGCACCAGCAGGATTTTTTGTTCCCATATTTAAGATGGGAAACGCTAGATGAAGCATGAATGCTGAGGTAGACTTCATTAGCTCAAGAGAGGATGAAGATGATGGAGGAGGAGGGCACAGCTGAGAGGGTCAACCCCCAGATGGGATTCACAACCCAGGAGATGATGGGGAGGAACGACAGATGCTCAGAGTGGACTTGGCAGTGTTACAGCAGGAAGCGAAGGGCGTTTCCTTTCTCTGTTTTCTCTGTGGATTATGAAAAGAAATGTTTTGCTTGGGTTAGGGAGTGCGTTTTAGAGGGGTCATCAGGAGAGTGTAGAAGAGGAGAGTGTAGGAGCTGTGAGGAATGGAGGATAGACTGCTTAGAGATGAGTCAGAGCCTTGCCTGCCAGCTAGCTGAATTCGACAGTCATAGATTTAGGGAACCTTCAATCTGCCTGGCTGTGCAATATTCAGGACCTTTAAAAAGGAAAGCTCCACCTTGCCCCATTCAGAGGGAAGGGCGGCCCCAAAGGAGGAGATGTTTTGGAGAATAATTGTTCTTTTTTCCAAACTGAATTTAAAATGACTTTTTAGTGTCTATATGTCCTTTTTAAAAACTGAAATGATGTTGGTAATAGCCCTCTTTTTGTACTTTTTATTACAGTAAAATGTACATGATATAAAATTTACAACTATCTTTAAGGGTACAATTTATTTTTTTAATTTATTTTATTTTATTTTTTTTGAGTTGAAGTCTCACTCTGTCGCCCAGACTGGAGTACAGTGGCCGCTCCCGGCCACCGCAGCCTCAACCTGCTGGGCTCCGGCGATCCTTCCGCCTCAGCCTTCTGAGTAGCCGGAATTACAGGCGCGCGCTACGACACCCAGCTGATTTTTTGATTTATTGTAGAGAGGAGGTCTCGCTGCCCAGGCGGGTCTCGAACCTGTGGGCTCAGGCAATCCACTCACCTCCGCCTCCCAAAGGCACGAGATTACAGGCTGAGCCACCGAGCCCGGCTAAGGGTACAGTTTATAATACTTGTTTTAAGATGTCTTTATTTGCAAAATAAGATTAAAAATTGATAATCCCATATTGTACCCCTAAAATGTTTTTAACATTCTTACTGGTCTATAAAATCTGGAAATATTATGAGTCTTAGATGTTTACCCCATTTAACATTGTTATATGACTTTCTTGGAAGAGGAAAATTCTGAAGCAGTTTATAGAATCTTTAATGATATAGCACAGGACTGAGATCAAGGTTACTTATTTTTTGTTGTTACAATGCTCTAATTGAATTCTCCTACTACTTCTTTTTTTTTTTTTTGAGTCAGGGTCTCACTCTGTCACCCAGGCTCAATCTCCTGGGCTCAAGTGATCCTTCCTCCTCAGTCTCCCAAGTAGCTGGGACTACTACAGGCATACACACCACACCTGGCTTATTTTTTTTTTTTTTG
>NW_007246462.1:294634-297813 GCF_000164805.1 Carlito syrichta
CTCGACCTGCTGGGCTCCGGCGATCGTTCCGCCTCAGCCTTCCAAGTAGCTGGAACCACAGGTGCGCGCTACCACACCCGGCTAGTTTTTGATTTATTATAGAGATGAGGTCTTTCCAAGTTGCCCAGGTGGGTCTTGAACCCTCAGGCTCAGGCAGTCCACTCACCTCAACCTCCCAAGGTGCGGAATTACAGGCTGAGCCACTGAGCCCAGCTTTTTTTTTTTTAAGTAGAGATGAGGTCTAGCTGTGTTGCCTAAACTGGTCTTGAACTCCTAGGCTCAAGCAATCCTCCTGCCTCAGCCTACCAAAGTGCTGGGATTACAGGCGTGAACTACTGTGCCTGGCCAGTCCTACCTGTAGTATTTTGTGTTATATTCTCTTCTGTGACATTCTCAAGATTGCTTCACACTCTACTACAGTGTATAATACTTCCTCTTTGCATTTCAAGCATAAACCCACAGTTCATACCAAAAATAACATAAACATCCTTTGCTAAGGATCTTTTAATTAAACAAATATACACATATGCAAATTAGGTGTGGATAAAGTTGTTCACTTGGCCAAGGCCATTTTAATAAGTGGTTCTATCTAAGATTTATAAAGCGTTTGCACATATAATGTTTTTTTCATTCTGAGCTGCAGACACCAAAAATCCCACAGGAAGTTGTCTTTGTAGTGCTGTGGTTTTTTTAGTTTCCTAGTCAGTTGCATAGTTGATCAGAAATAAGATAAATCTGTACAATCTAAAGAGATTCTTGGTTAAACAATAGTGAACCTCTAAATGAGAATCTTTAACTTATATTTCTTTCCATATTGATCTAGAGGTGCTATGATGACATGACATTCATATGTAACTCTTAACGTAATGATATAATTTTTTTGTGTTCCATGGGTAAACTCTTAGTTGTTAAAGGTTGATTCTTTGAGATTATTATCTACTTGTTATCAATGCATCTCCCCAGGCTTCTTCACCACCATACAATCCATCCATGTAACCAAAAACTATTTTACCACCAAAGCTATTGCAATAGAGGAAATAATAATAATAAAATAAAAAATAAAAATAAGCATCTCCCTAAAAAAAAGAAAGAAAGAAAGAAACTGTAGGAATGGAACTTTGTTTTTACATTCTTGGCAACAGTGTTTTGCCTTTATTTAGCAAATGACAAAACCTTCTCTTCATTATCTGGAGAAAAGGACATACATAAAGCACACTTGGGCAAACCCCCACAGGGGAGCTTTTTCTGTCCTCTCAATAAATTCTGCTTTAAAAAAAAGACAAACAAACAACCACACTCTATACAGTTTAGTTAAGATGTTAAAAATACCACTGAAAATTTTTAAAGGGATACTATCAATTCACTGAAGTATTAATATAATTTTTAAAGAATAGTATTCTCAAGGTGAAATATTTATGCTAGATTTCATTTGTTTAAACCATGCAGAGGTAAAACTATAATCAGATATATTAGATCTCTGACAAATAGTTGCAGTCTAGCATTTAAATTATATATTGGGACATTGATATAAAAGTGACAAATGAGAAGAAGTGAAAAATGTCAGTGCATTTGTAGATATTGTCTCTAGATTTAAGTGCTATTGAAGACATCATACCTAGTTCTAGGCAGGTTATACATTGCATATCTTATAAGATAATGTGAATGGTCTTCCAAAGCCACCTTTTAAAATTAAAAAATACTTCCCAAGTTTATAAAATGGTGTTTGTTCATAAAGACATTTTAATCACAGTTCTTTTTTTTTGAGTTGGAGTCTCACTGTCGCCCAGACTGGAGTGCAGTGGCCGCTCCCGGCCACCGCAGCCTCAACTTGCTGGACTCCGGCAATCCTTCCGCCTCAGTCTTCCGAGTAGCCGGAATTACAGGCGCGCGCTACTACACCCGGCTAATTTTTTTGGTTTATTTGTAGAGATGAGGTCTCGCCTGCCCATAATCACAGTTCTTAAAAGAATAAATAATACTTTGTCCAACAGCAAAATGATTACATACAACATGACTTTAAAACAAAAATGACTTAAACTATTTTTATGCAGGGAAAAAAAGAATAAGGGTTTGATTTGCAGAATTCTCTTTTCTAGTTCAGATAGCTTCAGGTTACAAATATGTGGTACTTTGAAACCTTAATTGATAGTTATGTGTCATATGCGGATATTTCTTGGTTAAAGTAAGTTTGATCTTTTTATACAGTTGAACTTTAAAGAGCAAACCATTGTCTAAAACCTGGCGTTTATGTTTTCCATCTGTGTTCCTACTGTGGCACTGAATGAAGTACTTTGAGGATGTTATCATTAATGTTAAATTTCTGATATTTTACAAAGTGTAAATTATTGAGGATGGGTGTGGTTTACATTTTACAAAGTGTAAATTATTGAGGATGGGTATGGTTTCTTACCATGTTCATTCTTGTTTAGCAAGGCCGTCAGCATTGTGGAAAGTGTGTGTAGTGGCTGATTATGCTGGACGGTGGACTGCATGTCTTCACAGTCGTTTCTGCCCAACGTGAGCTGTAGGGAGAAGGTTTAGAAATGCAAGGCAGCCTGACCCGTTCACTCAACAAGAATTTCAGCAACCTGGATCGCCAAATTGAGAACTCTGTCTAGATGGATGAAAGAGACTTTGGTTATATCTTGGGGCCTAATGTGGGTAGACCACGATGTCACAGGTCTTTTGGGTGTATCACTGATGCTTGCCTCCCGGAGTGCCCATGACCTCGTTACCAGTCTTAGTTCTGGCAGTCAGTGTGCGGTGAATAAGGGTGGGATCCTGCTGGAGCTCTTCAGAGATGAAAGGCAGGGCGCGCTTTAAAAGATACATTCTGCCTTCATTGAAAGCAGCCACACCCAGGCACGTGGTGACAGCTGTGACCATTGACACTTGCCCAGCCAAGGAAACCACTGTCAGGTTTTGCTATGCCAGTTTTTCTAGCTGCGCTCCTGCGTGGGTCTCATCCGGCATGTTGGGGACCAAGTGGACAAATCTCTGTAGGATGTTGAAAGAACTTTGTACACCGGGGCTTCCTCCTTGGAGCGAGTTCGGCCGGACATTTGATAAACACAAACAGGAAGGCGGGCAGGGCAGCGGAAACCGTCTCCCAGTAACTTGGTTTACCGAGCTTTCGCTTCCGCGCCTGGGGTCGGACCCGGCGGCTCGCCCCGCCCTCG